>NC_134323.1:6355918-6655918 GCF_964195595.1 Calonectris borealis
CACCACAATCTCAAAATATTAAGAGTTAACCACAAGTCTAGTTTGCTGAATGTTCAGATCTGAGTCCAACTTTGAGTCAAATAGAAAATATTGTTATAAATCTTATGCAGTTAAAAAGTGCCATTTTTCCAACCTGTTCTTTAATAGCACTCATGTGCTGCTACTACAAATCATGTTAAAAAAGCTCTGGAGCAAAGAGTTTGGGTACAAGTTGGAAGCATGGCGTGTGGTTATTATTACAAATTTTGTCAGGGAAGAGTAGCTGCCAGGACTTGGATTGACAGTGAGTGAGCACACCATGTTAGTACGCAGGGCATCAGTTCACAGTCAGTGTTGCATAGAACATGCCAATGCTTTTTTTGGTCCCCCAGGAAAGATGTAGGAGGACGTGATGAGAGGCAGTTGTGAATGAGCATTCTTTGACAAAGGTCAAATGCAATTGTTTGCCATCTGCCCTTTGCCAAGTGTGTTGTATTTAATCTCAGCCATCATCTTTAGCAAGCTGTACCAGAGAACTATATGACATACTGTGGTAACAGTATCTTCAGATACACCTATCTGACATGCTAGGATATCCTTTCAGGTTGCAAATAAAACATTTTGAATAAAAATCACAGGTAGGAAAAAGCTTCTAATAAATGAAATCAATAAGTTTATTATGCAGCCTATCATAAATACAAAAGTAATAACAGATTTCAGCATTCACCATAAATTCATTCTGAAAGTGGTATAAAGAAAACCTTTTACAGCTGCAAGAAGTACGTCACTCATCCAACCCAGTGGTAACAAGAGTAAATACAGCTCAGAATAGTATTATCCGATGTGCAAAACAAAGAATTCTTTCATAAACTCACCTAATTAGTCCAACTAATGTACATGTTCAAAGTCTAGGATTAGCCAGATATATATGTACTATTATACTCTAAGAATTTTGCAGAAGAATGACAGGATTTTTTTTTTTTAAAAAAAGGAAACTAAACACGAGACTTGGATACTTAACATTGACATTTTGGTTTTATTTTGAAAAGAGTGAAAACAAAAGCTTGATCCTTTGGTCATTTAATGCTTGATTACTGCTGATTTTACGTGAAGCCTATGGACCTATTTATGGGAGTATGCAGGATACCAGAAGTTGGTAACTCTAGTTCCAGTTAAAATATGTTTATCATTGTGTGAACAAATGCAATGAATTGTGGAGTTCAAACAGATAATTATATTCCAACTTACGACACTGAACTCTTCAGTCAAACCAATATCTAATAAGAAATCTGTGAATAGTACTTCCATTAATATAATCATAGTAACTACGGTTATAGGTGCTTCTCTATCCTGCTATGAAGCTAAATAAGCGTCTTCTGTTGCAGATACTCCTGGAACTCAGCTTGGGCCTTGATTATGAAGTGTAGGACCAAACTTTGCCAAGAGCCACGGTCATTTGCAATCTCAGAAATGCTCAGGTTGTGATCTAGATCCATTCCTGCTCAGAATACACTCCTGTTTCACTCCATCTGGAGGGCAGTAAGGCATCAACTTGCTTGGAGAGTCAAGAGACCCATTTTAACCTTCTCCCAGAGTCACACTCACATTGCAGTGCCCATCTCTCACAGGCATGATTTTGAGATGGTTTCCAAAGATGTACTTTACTGACAGCATCCTTTTTATCTATGGTCATATGCTGGTTTCATGACTGTCATCAGTTTCATTGGCAGAGTCAGTGTGTACTAGCTGTCCTCATAAAATACTGGGGTAAGAAGGGGGCTATTTGTGATCAAAGCTAACTTTACAGATTTCCTTTCAAGAATTCGATTTCACCTAAAAACAGATCAAAGCAGTTTTTCTTTATAATAATGTTTAGAGGGTAGCAACCTGGCATTCTCCTTGGCTCTCACCTTTCTGCATAAATTTCTGAGTAGATTAAACCACTGCAGCTCTCTTGAGAAAAATACATCTCCAGGAACCTCAGACTGCATGGTCTCAGCATCACTTTTCATATCTCTCTAAGGCAGAATTTCAAGCAAAGCCACAGTGACCTGTCTGGTTACTAGTTTCATATACTTCTTTATATCCTACAAAGCCAGACACAGTTATTGGTCTTGGCCACCTCGCCCTGCACCTTATGAGACATGCTGCCTAAATGCTGTTCCTAAACCCTGTGTCTGACTCTTCCATCGTACAGTCTGCCAGCTTGAATCAATGAAGATGAGGAACATTCTGTGAACTCAAGCTGTTTATTTAATAGGTGAATATAGATTTAACATCTTATTCTTGAAGACTTGAAACCAAATTATTAGCCCTTATGGAACTGCTCTTCCAAACATCCTCTGTGCAGTTTGATGCTTTATTGTGATCAATTTAACGTATGAAAATATTGTAGAATCTAGACTCAAGGGGATTATTGCATCTTATAAGTTATAAAAACCTCACTGTATTTCCAACTCCAAATAAGATTGTAGTCTTAGAGTCAGAGAGTAACAGTTCATGGTAGGATGCATCATGGATAAATAATTTAACAAAGAATCATTTTACATACACAGAGAATGATAGTCAACATTTGGAATAAACTACCAGAAACAGCAATAGTAATAACAATCATTTTGGGAAAGTTACACAAATATGTGGAAGAATAAAGTAAATCTGCTAGCTCTAAAAATGTTCCAGGCGTGGACTAGGCACAGACTTTGGTCTCCTTTCATGTTATAATTTTCTGGTTTTGCTTTCTCTGAGAGACTAAAGCATATATTCAATCAAACTCACTGCACTAAATCTGCTACATGGTTTATCTTGAGCTTTAACTTCAAAGTGTTTTTACCTATTAAGAAACTGATTGTTCCTCTGTAATTGAAAGAGGAAGAAACTATTTTCAGAGTATGAAGATAACAAAACTGTTTTATTATAACATGACATTCATGTTATAATTTATATGCATTGGCTCATGTTCTCCTGCTTACCTGGTCTGGTGCACTTTTCTCATATGCATGTGACCTTCAGATGGTGGAAAAATCCTTTTTAGAAGAAGGACAAAGTTGCATTATTACCGAAGGAAAAGAATCTGTAGATATGGTGGTGTGATTCAGAGGTTAAATTCAGTTTCTGCCTTTCATGTGATATAAGACACTCATCCATAACTCTTGCAGTTCATGAGGATGCTGGAAATTATCTCAAAATGGGTGTTGAGAAGAGAAGAAAGGCAAGTTGAAATGAAGAAAATACTTTATTTCATCTGACTAAAATTTTAACTTATACTCTATTTGACTTTTCTGAGGTTTTATTATATTGTCTGAATGGGTAGCAAATCATATTTCAAGCCATTTTAGAACACCTGATTACCTGTGTTCCTGCAAGTTGTGAATCCAGAGATTCAATCTGTTGCATTGCAGCTTATTTCAGCATTGCATTGTCATTGACAAAATACAACTGCAGACACAGCACGTAGGTGGTAGAGAACCTTGGTGTGTACAATGGAGTTCCTATTTTAAGAGCAGGGAGCAGGGTGTTTTTCAGTTAGAAGAGCTTTATGCCTTCAAAACAACTCTCATTAGAATAGGTTTGATTGACTGTGAGCCTCTTTCGTTATTTTTTCTCTAGTTCTCCTATAGGCAAAGATCAATTGATGTCACACCTACCTGTTTAAAAGTCATGAGAAAATCTCTACTGATTGCAGCCAGAATTACAGCCTGCCACAAACAGCCTCGTATTCAAGAATGTAATGGTAAGTCAGAACCACAGCGTTAATTCTAGCACAAGCTGAACTCGAGCTTCTCAAAACATTTTGTACAGTAACTAAGAAAGAAACTTGAAAAGTGTGGGATTTGCAAAAATAGTCTGATCAGCCTAGAAATATTAATGTCTGCTCTGCAGGACGAAAAAGAAAGTGTTTATGAATAGTCACGATGCAGTAATATTTAAAATATTATTCTATTTCCCTCTTTTTAATAAGGAGAAAATCTTTGTCAGATATTGTTTTGGTAGGTGTTAGCTGCTTAGTAATGCTAAACTGTAGCATTTTGTGTCAGAGGACAAAAAACTCCCAGAGTGTATATGAATTGCCAGTGATGTTTAGGTGACCTAAAGTTTAACAGCTTTAGCACTAGCTCTGTAAATGAAGGAAAAACAAAACAAAAAATACCTCAGACCATGCATTAGCTGCCAAATCAGCAGAACTGTGGTTATTTCAGCAGGTTTTTTTGAGTTGTTAAAGTTATTTGTGTACTGAGCATTAATTCTCATGCAAAGGAACAACACAAGCCATTCCACATAGAAAGAAAATGAAGTTGGTGTAAAAACTGTTCCCATGGTGCAGCTCCTGTCACTGAGTACCAGTGACAGTGCAGGTAGATTAAGTAAAACCAAAATGACTTTTTGTTAATGCTAACAGACATTGCAATATAAATATGGAGCTATTGTCTGCCTTCCTCATACACAACTGATTTTAAAAACATGTTGAAAAACTCAGAGATTATCTCCTCATGTTGAAACTCATTATGAAGTCAAGTGGTAGGAGGTCATCCAAAATGTTTTCTAGCAAAGTATATAGATAGCATAGCATTAACTATTGAGAAATAGGAAATAAATTTAGAAAAAGAACATTCTCTAGAACAGGAAGAAAAAAAAATCCCATTATGCAGCCACACAGCAATAGAGGGCTTCATCCTGAGATGTTGCATGTCCACTTGGTCAGGGTCAGGCCCAGAGGTGCTCAGCTCACAGCTTCCCCGCCTGTAATAATCTGGTGTTGCACCCCAGAGAAGTATTGAATCAAATCTATTGAATTGTTGCAGTTGTTGAGCAGAAATACCTTTCAAAGTGTTTTGGGTTGTTTGGTGGCCATACTATGCTATGCTATGCTAGGCAGATTTTATAGACTATTAAATAAAAATCAGAACCATGTCTCCCCATCAATGAATTTGCTCTATTGCCTCTAGGATACCACACAGAAACTTTTCTCCTTTTCTGTGAGACATCAGGAGTGCAACAAGTGTGTAGAGAGGCAGGTCTGGATATTAGCAGATATCTGAGGAAAAAAAGGAGAATCCTTTTTAAAATTAGGTACAGCTTCAAAGGTTTTGTCTTGTTCCTTTTCTCACCAGGAATCTGGCTGCAACACTCTATGTAACTACTCAAGTTATTGGCATGTGTTCCAGGTTACAGAAAGTCTCAGTTGAGGTTATGAAAAATTATTTTAGCACCTACTGCATAAGTGTATGTGACTATTCTAATTAGATAGATGTTAAATTATATTTCAAATTTAGCTGGTTAATATGAAAACTATTATTAAGGAACATTCCTTCATGTTCTAAATGAATGATTGAGTGTGTCATTAATTTATTTTATGGCAGGAACGTGACTAGGGGAAGAAATTCTAGGTGACTGTTTGGATAGTAAGTACAGAGATTTAAAATTTGATTGACAATCGAAATTTCTGTTAACCAGAAAGAACTGAAGAAAGAGTCTAATCACTGACAGAGAAAATCCATTTGCTTCAACATATTAAACAAATGTTTCTTTGTTATAAAAAGGAACATTTTGTTGATTTCTAAAGTATTCAAAATAACAGTTTTAGAGAATCTAATGGTTTTTTATATTTAGGCACCATGAAATTGATTGTTCTGAATGCCTTGAAAATTTAATCTTATGAGTAACTATACACACACTGTTAGTTCTATTAATTTTGAAGAATTACTTACATGCGCACAGTTATAATTTTCTTCTATTATGGAAAGTTATCCTATATCATGCAGCTGGAGCCTGTCAGACTCTCCTCATTCAGGCAAAGACCACGTAAGACAGTTGGGAGGTTTGGCCTGCAGCACAGAAAGGCTTTTCCCAAAGCCCGCTTGCCCGAGTTTTGCTGCAGGATTGCCTTTCATCGCAGTTTAAGGCCACCGAGCAACCTTTCCTCTCTCTCACCTCTGACACCTAAGGGCTAAAGCTTTTCATCTGAGCAGGCTGGGCTCTGCCCACTTGTATTACCACTCTCCCCCTGCAGCAGAGCTGGGATATCCCCCACCCTGGAAGACTCCTGTTTGCTCTGAGGGACCTGAGAGAGCATTTTGGTGCTTGCTAGTTTGGCCTCCCGTGATAATTCCTTCTTGGCTATTTGGTAATCCTGTCTAAAGTGAGCTATGTTGCTGGTCTTCCTACAGCTTCACTAACCATAATTTAAGATTTTCTTTTCATAATTAACAAAAAGCTATTTTCTATTATCATGGAGTCATACTGTATTCTCAACTATAGTGGTACAGCACCCTCAGACTACACTCACCCTCACAGTGATAATGTATTTTTAACATCCATATAGATCAAATGGTATTGAAGCATGAAAATCTTGTCATAATTGTAACTTCAGTTCAAAGAAGAATCTTACCTTTGGTTTAAGGCTGAAATATTAGTCACGTTTTCCTCTGAAAGTGTAACAAATTCCAAAAAGTACTATCTGGCAATACCAAGACCATATAAAAAGCTAAAAATCTGACTACCAAATCAAACTGTTTATTTTTGATGTCTGAGTATTTCTGGGATTACAGACAAGAATAAATACATTCAAACTCTGTCACATAATTCTGACTCTGCAGTTACTGCGCTTAGAAAAATTTTATTTTGTTCCTCGTGTGTCCAGCCTTGATTTTAATTTCATTTCCCAGTAGAGTACTGTTCCAGCTCAGGAACTGTAATGTCCTGGCAGTTAATGAGGTTCACAAGGGAAAAAGAAAAAAAAGAAGAGAAAAAAAAAAGTTTTAGTACTTCTCTATGAAGATTTAATCTCTTTGAGACTAACTCTACTCTGTAACTCTGATTAATTTAGGAATTGACTCCTCTGCAGACTATGAAGTATTTCTGATTCAAACTGGTATCAGGGAAAGCAGAGCTGCATCTCTTGTTTTGGTCAAAGTCAAAGATAAAAGCTTTTTAAAATTGTTTTAATAATTTACACCATAACAAAGTTGAAGATAATAGAAGTTTTAGAGACCACCTTCTAGATGAGATTTCTTTAAGATGTGTCAAAAAAGCCAAAAGCTGAAAATAAGCTAAGTAAATGTGTAAAGGTCCAAGCATATGCGTTAGTAACAACTATTCTAACGTGCAGTTGCACTGGCCACTATGTAGAAATTGTGAATTAGGAGCACTATCTTTGTTCAACAAATTTAAGTGTATTGTACTCTTCCAGCAGTGTAATGAACATTGGCTCTGAGTGAAATCCACCGTGTGCCAGGGGTCAGCACAATCTAGTCACCCCTTAATTCCCACTTAAATGCTGCTTTGAATGCTTAGGTGATCCCCAGTCCTTGTGCTAACATACCACCCATGGGTAACCCCTCTGCCCACTGCAGTAGCTCCAGGGGCTTGTTACAGCAGGTCTTACTTTGCCAAAAAGAGCCCAGAAATCTGTCCCAGAGCCTAGCGATCGGTACAGCATAAGCTTAGTTTTTGGCAGCAGAAATAAAATGGTTCAGGAGTAATGCAAGTTGTGGTGCTGAGCAGGATGAAGGGAACTTTTCTTACCCTCCACTTGCCATCTGGCCACCAGTCGGAAGACACGCTAGTATGTATTTAAATGTAGTCTGCTGCACTGATGGCAATATTATAATCAAACCATAACCTGTTAGCACCTGGTGAAATCTTGTCAATGGAGAGTTGGAAAAGGAGCCTGAGGGATCTGCAACTGGATTCCCAGCTGTACCTGGTTCAGCAGGAAGGAAAGGATGTGGGGGAGCAGGCAAAGTCTATATATTCTCATAAGCACAGCTTTGACCTTCTTAAGAACCCCTTTACAGGGCCCTCCAATATACAGTGGATCCCATGAGTAATGCTAGAGACCAGACAGGTCCTGTGCCTTGTATGTGGCTAAAAAGTGCTGACTACCTGGGGTTGGAAGGCACTTACATACAATAGTGTTTCAAAGTGTTCACCTGTTATGAAATTATCATAGTGAAGTCCTCCAGAGAAAGTTCATTAGAATGCTGCTCAGCTGCTGTCAACAATATTCCAGCAACTGTAATTATATTTCTCTAGGACTGTTACTACATAATTATGCATCTGGCATAAACTGAATTATATTTGCACAATATTGAGAGATGCATTTTAGTGTGTTGAGTGTTTGAACTTAATTTGACCACCTTTCTCTTTGAAAAGTTCAATATCAAAGTGAGTAAATTAGAACTGTTAAATTAGAACTGTAAATTAGAACTGTTAAAAAAAATCAAAATTCAGGTTAGGTCTGAAATGCACAAATGCAAATATTTGATCAAGGTACACATTGCTGCTTGCAAGAGGGATACACTACCAAAATGGTCACTGCAGTGTGTAGAGCTGTTGAAAGATGGAAGTCTAGTTTTACATAATCTATATATGAGACCATAGATGAAAAATTAGTGCTAACATCCTCAGAACCTCCCTGGAAGACTTGAAAGTGTGTTGATTCTGTAGATAGCAAATAAATGATCAGAAGAATAATAGACTGCAAAAGGAGATGCCTTGCAGGATGGCAAAAAAAAAACCCCAATTTAATTTACAGCAATGGGTTGGAAATAAGAACGCTCTTGTGACCTCTGTCAAACTTTTACTGAGATACAGGGGTAGCATTATTAAGAAAAAACTGAAGTGCAGAAGACAGAATGGATAAACTCCTTTGAACTATTTCAAACTACAATTTTAACTTGCAAGTAAATTTCTCAAATCAGCTGTAGGAAGATATCAATTAAAAATACCATTGGAACATATCTCTCGTTGTGCAGCTAGGATCCTAGACTTTAATCTGTACTACATCAACAAGATCATCTTAATTCTTTTCTCTTACAGTAGAGGGAAAGGGGCAAATTTCATTCAAATCCACAGTCACAGGGACTTCTGAATAATATTAAACAGACATTGTACTCAGTAACAATTTCCTCGGTCTTCAAGGGAACAGACCCAAGTTGCTTTGAGACCCTTTACAATAAATATATATTGTACGTGCAAATGATTCTAAACTAGTTTCTGGTGGTTTCAGAAGCTCCCTGAACCAACCCACAATATTTGCCAGGCATCACTGATTTGAAGTTGCTTTTTAGCATGCAAGACTTAATTCAGTTTGGCTAATGAATATCTTGAACTTGTCTTGATCACGAAGGCTAAATTTATCCAAAACTTTCATCAGTCAGTGGTAGTTTGCCTGATCAGAGAGTGAAATAACATTTCCTGGTACTAGCATGATTGTTATATAGAAGTAATTTCCTCCTCTAATATTGGCCAATAGTACTGCCTGACATGTTTAGGTTCTAGGCAGAGAAAAAATGACCCAAATCCATACTTTTTGCTCAAAACTTCATATTTAAAGTCAAATCACAACATCTGCTTAAACTGGTATGGTAGTAAATAAAACAAGGGTTCAATATCAACTCCAGCCATCAGAGTATCTAATCACCTTAGCAGATGAATGGATTAATTGAACACTGCATAAAACACTGAACATTTTCTTCTGTTAATCATTCGCTGATTCACCTTGAGGGTAGGATAAGAGGTGGATTAACCTAAACTTAATTTGTTCCTTCTTAGGCCCCATACTTGGAAAGAGCCTTACTATATTCACTCAGCAATTTACTCACTGGCTGCACTGACTGACACCTTGTTCTTTCAAAGGACTGACAGCTTTTCAGAATTTATAAAAATATCTGTTGTGTTATATAGACCTCTATGCGCTGGAGGCATTAATATGTCTAATTATTTTGTGATATTAAACTCACTTTACAGTTTGTCCTTTGATGTTAGACTTCTTAAAACTAACAAAACTGCATATTACTAGCTGATGTTTGGGAGTAAGTATTTGCAAAATCTTTCTGGTGATGTATTGTCCCAGCTAAAAGAGCAAGTACAACATCAGTATCTTTGACGGTAGTTTCCATGAACCTGTTCAGCAGAGTTAGCAGAGTGCCGCAGCTGGCTGTCTTATCTCATTTTACAAAACAGTGACTTAACTTTGTCATTTGCTACAGTAGCCAAAGCAAATAAATATTGGTCATGCTGCAAAACATTAGGGTTTAAAGTCAATGGAACTTACTACAATGAGTTCCAGAAGGTATACCAACCAATTTCCATGGAATATATGTAGTGCCAAGGGTAAAGCCGTGGGGGTTTTAATCACTGGAGATCTGTGTAATGTACTGGATGTGCAGGAAGTCCCGTAGCCTGTCTGAGCTCCTAGGACAAGCAGGTTTCCTAACTGGTATCTCTGAGAGAATTCATGAGTGTCTTTGGGTAAACAAAGGATTCAAGTGACATCACTATATCTTATCCCACATATATTTGAAGTTATCATTTTAAGGAGATTTGCCTTCATTGCCAAAGACTGGTCAATAAATAAAAGCACATTATACTGTATCATTCGAATCATAATTAACTGCTCTGTATTCTCTAAGCATGTATGATCAGTTAACTAGTCTATGCTTTTGCTAGAAATCTCAGTTGATCACTTATTTCATGAAAAAATAATCCATGGCTGAACCTTTTTCTTTTGAAAGTTATAAATTAAAATCAGTGGACCCTGTTAAGTGCAGCTTCACAAATTAATATGAAATATAGTGCTTTTTCATAAGGTTTGAGAACCAGATTTAAAAGCATATTGGTGTTTGTGCACAGCAGGCAATAATGATCCATTATCCTGCAAGCAGAGGAGCTAGCAGCAACACATAAATAAGAAGCAATTGGACCATCTGCTTTGATTTCTGTAGCATCCCCAGAGGATGTGAGCAGGAGCTGACACTTCTCTCCATCTGCCCTTACATTATCAATTACAGTTAAATTATGCTGCATGCTACAAGGCTGGCAGATATGGATTGTAGATTGTGGCACCTGAAAAATATAGAAGAAAATACATATGTTGCAAGCCAGCTGTTTATTTACAAGTTCTTGACATTTTTCCTCACTTTCTTTGATGCCTTTTTCTAAAGCTTCTAAGAGACATCTCTGCTTAGTGTGAAACAGAGAAGAAATTAGGAGTAAGAGTATAGCACCAGGCACAAAATATTCCACTTCCCTGTTTTATGGTTGAATCCTGAATGGAGCACAAAGCATCAGGTAGAGCAGATTTTAAATTTTGAAAAAATAAGTTCTGAGTACCTCTGGGTCAACTGCTCTAGCCAGTGTTTATAAAACGTTAGAGCAGGAGGGGCAACGCACCCTGTACATTTTTTTTAGCTTAGGAATCACGTGTAAAACTGTAACTTTTATGAAATGTTAAGTGTTTATGAAAGCTCTGGGAGTGGTAGAAGCTGGAATTGAGGGCCACAGTTGCCGTATGTTGTGAGCAAGCGCTCTGTTGAAATGTCTTACCGCAACCCATAGGAATGCTACTCCCTTTTGACCAGGGATAATTTTGTTGTAAGTTCATTCAATTTTCGACCTGTTTGATGGATGGTTGCCAGTCGTGCTGAATTGCATTTTGGTTTTGTAGTATGGTATTCTGGCCATCGAAGCTGACATATGAACACTACTTAACAACTTTCCTTTTGCCCTGACTGCAATTGGAAGCCTGGCGCATTCATCAATCGCACTAGCCAGTTAACCAAGGGATGCTCCAAGGCAAACACACTCCAAACTTTGAACATTGTGCCTTTCTCATAGTTTCTAACACTACTCGTTGCATTTTCAATATCATTAGCTCTCTCATTAAACAAGGCCTTTAGCAAGTGCTACAAAATAATAAAATTGATTACATATGTTTTAATAGCCTCTTGCTGATGCTGTCTGATCAGTACAGGCTATTAGAATAAGACAGAAATTAGCAGAAAAAAAAAAAAAAGAATCTGAAAAGATCAGAAAGAAAAGCTTGAACACAAAGCAGCAAATAGCATGCAGCAAAGAGGAGCTGAAAAAAAGGGATTTATCTGCATTATGACTACCTGCTATAATTTAAAGGTGCTTTCTCTTCCTGAAATTCCAGCAGAGGACTGTTATGGGTGAGCTCTGGGTATTCCAGAAAGGAAAGATGGGCTATCTTGCTATATATGGGATATATTCTCACATTCTTACAATTGCATATATTTTACTTATTTTGCCTTTACTTATTGGGAGCATTTGGCATTAGCAGTAGTGCTATCTGAGGAGAGTGTATTGCAGGCTCTGCCTCCTGTGTCTTACTTTATAGGACTTTCTGGAGGCCATTCCACCCCCTCTGAAGTGAAGGGGTTTTGTTACATTCAGTCTAGAAAGCAAAATATTTTGCTCCCTGGTTCTCTTCCCTGAGTCTTTTGAGGACTGTCCTTCCCTTTTTTCATTACTTCTTGCAGTTGTCTGTTTTTGTACCTGCCTCATTATGCCATGGCTTCTTCTCCCTGAATTTGCCTTTTGAGGGTTATGTTGACAAACCCACTTTTCCAGGGGGGAAAACATGGTTCTTACTGGCTTCACACCCGTTCCTCTCCACGCGTGTTAAAATGATAATATTACTCTCTATTGCAAAATGATTTATCGTGCGAGGGATATGAGAATTGTCCTTGGATGATGAAAGACAGAGCCTTACCCAGGCAAAGTTGCCTTATTTCCTCATTGAAGTGGAATTTATCAATATGTTTGTAACAGGATACGTTGGTATCTGTCCTGAGCCTGCCTGCTCTAGCAATGTTGTTATCCTTGGCATGGACATGTAGGAAATTTTCTCTTTATCAGCCTACTGTTACTGAATATGCCCTTGGAGAGGCCAGACCTTCCCTTCATTATTGGTCACAAAGCCCAGACCAAAGCAGCAAACTCGGGGTCCATTAGTATAGTTGTTGTAAGAGCTTTAAAATTCTCGTGAAACGAGATTGTCCCAATCTTCAGGACTTTATTCTCTGTGTTTATGCTAGCTTTATGCTAACCCAAGAGTTTCTGTGTGCTTGTCTGCATCTGGCCGCTTGTTCATGCAGGCCTACGTAGAATGCTAAATTGTGTTATTCACAAGTGACTGAGATACTTGGATGTGAGGTTGTTAAAGGTAATATGTGTTTTGAAAACATCGACCTACAAGACTTGTTCAAACCATATACAATTATTGTGATGGAAAAGTTTTGATTTTAAATGAGAATGTCTTAAAATTAATTGAAATTGTCTCAGGTTCCAGACTTACATTTTATTATTGAACAATCCTTTTTTGCTGCTTTGTTGCTATGAAAGCTCAGTATTTATTTTCTTCCCTTTTCGTAGGGGAGGGGAGAAATCAGAACAGCTCTGTGGCGCCATGTACTGTCTGAATCCTATAACTAACCAACATCTTGCAGCACCTTTGTAGCAAACTAACTTTAAAATGTTGGATTTTTCCAGTAGAACAATAATAAGAATAAGAAACCTGTAAAATAGCAAAGAGCAGCCAAAAAGTCTGAAGTAAATTAAACACATTTCACATTCTGGATATAGCTCACAATAAGCCATCAATAAGAATATTTGTGAAATCACGAAGAAAATTTTTACTTTCTTAGTCATCATGTTAAAATAAAATCTTTTTTTCTACCGGTTCTATGAAGTAGGCTTTCAATTTGCATGTTTATGTACAGCAGATAACTATGTGAAAAACATTAGTTTTCTAGTTTACATATGTGGTCCATAAAACTAGAGTTACTAGCTCAGTGGGTAATTATTTCTATGAAATTATTATAATAGCTTTGAACAAGGATTTACATTACTATGGTAAAATAACTAACAGTTATGTATATTATATTTCATTTTTCAGCAGTAACGTTTGTGTTTTGAAAGATTGTCCCTCAGAAATTGTATATCTTTTGGACAGGGAGGGGCAATAAATGAATGTGCATATTGTTAACACTTGCATTATAAAGAACAATGTGAGTTATGAATCTGTAACTTAGCTAAAAACTCACTGAAGACAAAAGAATGAATTTGTCATCTTTTAAAGAGCTTTTGATGAGATGCTTGGTTCAGGTTATTAATCAGACAATCTTAAAATAGGTGTTTTGTCTAAGTAATAAATTGTAAGATGTTTTATAAATTATGGAAGGCAAATTCTGTCTCTCTCTCTCTAAGCCCAGAATGGATGTTCAAATGCTGCAAATATTGTATAATGTCTCTGTCTGTATAATGTCCCTGTGTATGCGATAAGTAGAAGTAATAAGAAGGTCCCTAAGAAAGACTTCAAAACTTCCTTAATAAAGTTCAGTAAAAAAAAGGGCTTTTAAGGCAAAAGCTATCCCAGGCCTTTTCACACTGCTAACCCTCAACGATAGGAAGTTGCCTAAATCCAAATGCTCTAAGTTCACTTCTGGCATCAAGCTTGAAATCTTTGACCTCAGAAGTCAGGTTCTTGTTTTTTGCCAGAACTGGCCCCTTGCAAACCAATGCTGAAGCGCTAGACAAACAGGGAGGGGAATGGTTTCAAGTCCGTAAAGATGGAACTTTAAAGAGTCTAAACTGACAAATGTCAATATAAAAATATTCTGTGGTTGATTACAATTAAATAATTCAATTTCTGACAACTTGGAGACCTGTCTGACTAGCAAAGAGAGAGCCAGGCTCCACACGGACACCAGACCCTTTGGCAGACCACCTGAATGGAATGTCTTGGTCCTTGGATGTGGCCAAGGTGGTATCAAATGTGCGACTCAGAGTTGGAGCTCTTGGAGTATTGGCCTTCCTACATTCATCGAATGCTTTTAGGGTCCTAGCTCATTATAATCTTGGCAGCGAGCTGTAAATCCCTTTCCCAGGCAACTCTGAAACATTTTTGGTTTTAACTGGAATGTAACAAAATGTCAAATTCTCGCATCCTCCATAAAATGGAAATTGTCTACCTTACTCGGCTCAAGGAGTAAAGGATTTGTTTTCACTTAAGGTTACCATCTAGTTTGGTTTTTTTTTTTAACACAAATAGAAATTAATTCAAAAAAACCATTTTTTTCTAATAGCTTTTGATACAGCAAATGGCAGAAGTAGTAGATATTGTCAGTTCCTGTGCGTCCAAACTTGTGTATCTAGAAAAGGCTGTATATAACCATTTAAAGATGCTAATAATTTTCTTTTAATTCCACAAGTGTCCAGTGCATTTTGAGGGTAAGAGTGGAACTGAAAGGTACAGTTTCTAAATCTGTGCTAACTGCATTAATAGTGCCTTTTGTATTTCAAAATGCTCTGAACTCTGAATGCTTTCTTATGTCAATAACCTATCTTTTTAAAAGTCTACTGATTAAGTAAATAATTTTGTAGCATGTGAAAGTCCTTGTATTTAATTTGATGGGATGGGAAGCTGCATCTCCCCCTTAAAGTCTAATTAACAGGGAGACTTATCTTCTCTGATGAGTTCATAAGCTGTTCACAGACAGTTGGGATGTAGCAACTTTGCAAGACACTGTTTAAAGATCTCTGACATCTGAGAAAGCCACAAAATCCAATAATCCTACTTTCAGAACTCCAGGGTGTCCTCTGAGATCAATCTCATATCTAAACATCACATAAAGGGAGTGCATTGCGTTATAGACTGGTTTCTATTGAACACCAAGTAAGAAGCAGCATTAGACATTCTTGAAGAAGAGCTTTTATCAGGGGAATAGAAAAGGTTGTCAAATTCTGAAAATTTCACCCATGATTAAAGCGGTACTATGAAAATTGTTACATTTTTAACAAAGGTCAGCTTATCCTCCATAGAGCTCTCTTGAGAGTATCCAGCAAATTATTTATTGGGAATAAAGTTGAGCAGCTTTCATGTTTATCTGTGTGCATGAACAGAGCTGGCATTAATTCTCTTGTCTCTAATCACCGTGTTATTGTGTCAAATATCCTTTCAAGTAGTCTTGGGTTCTGGTTTCAGTTGTGCTTTTGATCCACATATATTTAGATAAAATTTCAATGCAGTTTTAAATACAGTGAAACTGTCTGAAAAAAGGTTATGTAGGATTCGTAATGTATTGGTGTTCTCATTATCCTTGTGTCTGTATTTTTATACATACTCAGGCCGCTCACATTCAGTCTGCAATGCTGATATTTCACAGTGTATTTTTCATAGTGTTATAAGTGGATCTAAGCATTAAAGATCTTTATACCTGCACTGCAACAAAAATAGAACTAAAAAGGAACTGGTGCTATAAGTTTAAATTGAGCTGTTTAACCCAATATACCAGCCATGGTGTGGAGTTATTCCAGAATACCTCAGGGGAACACGCTTCAGGAGCATGTTTTACTTTGTTCCCAACAGGAAAAACTCTCACGCTGCTGGTCGCAGTGTAATAGGGCACTGTAACTCAGCCATACATTTGAACCCGTATCCCTGTGTACCTGTTTGCACGGAAACTCAAATTAAATTTTCTTAATGAGGTAATTCATTGAAAATTTTAAAGACTTTCATGTGAAGATTCAATGAAAGTTTCTAAGGTCTAGCTTTATTCCATTTTTGACCAGTGACAAAATCAGTTTGATAGGTTTTTGGGGTTTTTTTTTTGTTTATTTTTTAAATGGTGTGATTAATATGATTTTGTTGCTTTTCTTTCTTTTATTTTCCAAAGACATGTTTCTCTGCCTTAAATCTACATACTAATTTTGGCAAAATTTCTTGTGCACTTTGAGTTGTTACATTCACTCGATAAAGCATTAAAAGATTAAAACATATAGTTTATATATAGCTAATGAAGGATTGTAATAGAGCTTTTGAATATTGGCCTTTCAGAAGGTCCTACAATATTTAATACAAAACTCTAAATTCTTAAATGGAAGGTCCAGATACAGACACAGCCTGAGCAAATGCATTTGTGTGACTGTCTAATCAAACTGTGTAACTGTTTATACAAACTAATATTTCTGTGCGCATTAATAATGGATGTAGCGGTATTCAAATACCACAATACTGCAGATACATTGCTGGCATTGTTAAATCAGTTGCGATTTTCAAATATGCAATAGCGAAAGGCTTCTTGAATCTTAACTTCTGGATTTCTAATATTTACCTCTAAGAAATAAGAGGAGTTTGTCTGGAAATTATACCTGAACATTTGGATTCTGCCTCAAACTTTTAACATTTTAAACTGGTCCCATGTTGGTCTCCTCCCTACTTTCTAGTGCCTATCTGTGCTCACTGAGAAATATCAGTGTTGAGAGGCACAACGTTTATGAGCAAAAAGAAAGTAGTAGTGGTAGTAGATGCAGTAAGTTAAGCAGAACGATTTTGTGTAGAGCTAAGAATGGGTAGTATTGTGTACTAACTGTGCCAGACCTCAAAAAATATCTGTTTAACATGTCCTCTGGGAAATATGATAAGGTGATGTAAATGATGCCTAATAATCAGAGTAAATAAGATTTATTTTCTTAAACTGGCAGTTAGTAGATGATAGCAGTTTCTAATACCGGTGTAATTCGGCTAGAATACAGACAAGGGGACACAAGTGTACCCTGCATTAAAACCTGTCCAGAAAAAATGCGTTGGTAACACAAAACTTCTGATCAGCTGCTCCAAGTTGGCATTTGTCTCATAAATATCATACCTAGATGTCTATTCTGTATTTCCTACAACTGCTAAAAAAATTAGGCAAATCAGGTTTCATCACTCTGAAGATGATTCCCAAAGCACTGTTAATTTGCTAGTGGTCAGGATATTCCACTGAAGCATGTATCTCATTTTAATATCTTTAATATTGACGATAAACACACATTTATCTATGTGCACAAACCTGGTGCTGGGGTTTAGAATTCTGAAATGCAAATACAATATTTGTACTGCTGCAATAGAACATTTGCTAAGAAGTACAGCTACAGGTACTGTGGTTGTGGGGGGCATTTTTTGGTGTCTATTTTGGAAAACCTAACTGTGACATCCCTTTTGGCTTGCGGAGGAGTCAATAGAATCATGTTTCTAGACATTTTAAAATTCTCTTTTAATTCATTGTAATGGTTTACATGTATATTACATTTTCTACTTTATTCTTTGACTTGAGTCAATACGTATCCAATGTAAGTGCAGTTCATTTATAAATAAATTGATATTCTGTCCCTCATTACCTATATTTCTAATGCATTCTGATACATTAGTAAATAGACTTGTCTGATTAATCATTAGCACATGAAAAGAATTAGCTGTCTACTGCCAAATGGAACTATTGACAATGATAATAAGACCAGCTACTGTATCATCTGGAAGCTGGTGTTTTACAGGAAGGCTGAAAATGGGTGGTGTTCCATTTGTACACTGAAACTGAATGACAGAAGTCATCTGTCTGTGTGAAAGAAAAATAATAATTTCTCCATAGGCCTTCACGTATTTCTACCGCTAAAATACAATATTGTCTTTGTACGAAGGGTATTGATTGGACTGCTTTCATGCCATCTTCAGTTTGTTGTTCAGACTGAGGAAAAAAAGATAAAATGCATTTTCCTCCAAAGCAACATGTCTAAGTTTCTAGGATAATTATGCAGAGAGAAAAAAGAAAAGCAAAAAATACTCTGTCCTGAATATTGTGTCATCTTGCTACCGTAATTTAACTTGGCACATCTGGAAGGATCACCTCCCCAGCATGTGAAAGTAGTCATGTGATTTTTCCCGTTTGTACTATTTAAAAGCAGGATTTAAAAGCATTCCAGTACAATTGCCTTAAAAATGCCAGTTAACTATATGCTAAAAGCAGCAACTTAATTTACCAAAACCTTGTGAATAATTTTTTATGGTTAGTACAATATCTGCATTGTATGCTAAATATGTGTAACAGGTGATGAAACACTGCCACTGTTCAGTGCAGTAATTGCACCTTTTCTCAGATGCTCAGAAATTCACATCATGTGGAATGTTTGTGAAATGCTGACAAGGAAGCTGAACAGGATTTTATTAACACATCGTTAGCCTTCCAATATGTTCAAATAATATACGGTGATCAAAGGCAAAAAGGTGTTAACCATATTCTAAATATTTTTAATAAGCACTCTATGCACTTAATTGCATCATAGTACATGCAAGAAAATGCAAATATCTAATTCAAACACCTTGAGAATTTCCCCTCGCCTGAGCAGGATTTATCCTGGCAAAGCAAAATGATGCAGAGACCACTAGCTTCTGCTATTCCTGTTCATCCCCTGTATGACCCACAGAGGCCACAGGCTGATCCAAAGTCTTGTCGTCAGGGTTTGCCATACTGGACCTGGTTACTCTGCAGAAGTCCAGTGTGTAGTGGCTTTGGGGGTGCTGGGTTTGCTACCCCTGCTTACGAGTGGATCTTCTGCTTCTTATCCCTTACAAAGGCTCTCTGGGCTTGTTATAGCCACCCACGCCTGCACTGACCTACTGTCTGCTACAGCCTCTGGCAGGGTGGTAGGACTGGGGGTCCCTTGGTGCCGTCACCAACCTGTCACACATTTGCACCTACTAATTTCCCAGGTCAGAGCTCAGAGCTGCTTTTCTGCAAAAGCCCCTGTGTAGGCACTCCTGAGCCCTCTTACTATCTTATCCCTCAAGTTGGTAAAACGTAAAGAGACTAAGGGAGAGCATAAGTAATCAAAACCAGAATTGTTCTGTAAATATTTTTTTTTCCTTGCATTTAGTTTTCTTGCACTTAGTCTTCACCTATGAAGAACTGGGGAAAACTGTAATTATTAGAGACCATTTTAGAATACCTTTTGAAAATTCGGACCTTGTATCCATATTATGGAAAGTAGCATCTTCATTTTTTAAAATTAAAAACAATCATTTCAGATTAAGTCCTTTTTCATGTGATGTTGATTAGGCAAGTAAACATGAGTAGTGTGCCGAGAAGCAAATTTATTCATAGATAAAATACTTCTTGTGCATCTGTGATAACTAAAAACTGATAGAGACTCCACTAAGAAAGTATAAAATGTAGAATGTAAAATATTCAATCCCTCAATCCTTTTTGAGGGCCTGAGGTATGATAGTGCTTTTTGGTTCCCCTATTAGGAAAAGCAGCTGATACCTGCAGTTTAGATTTCTGATTCTTTTTGTAATGTTTCGGGTTAAGAAGTAAGAGAGTGCAAAATGCTGCTTAGCGTGCTTATGTGAAGTAACATTTTGTTTGTGTGGTTCAGTTGTAGGTATGAATGCAAAAGTGCTATGCAGTGAGCAGAAAATAGTATAAGAAATAGTAATTGTAAATGTGTCATATCTAATATGCATAGGATTAAAATACAGCTATAGTAATTAATGTATTATCAAACACACAATACCAATAAAGGACAGGAAGCAACCAAAAAACCCAACCTGTGGGGAAAAAATAAAAAATATGACAGCATATATATATATGTTTGTCTGTGGGAGGAAGTGGCAGACTGCTACCCATAAGTCAAATATAATTTGCAAAGGAGCTATTTTCAGATCCTTTTAAAATTCAGTTGAGAAGAATACATCCGTATGTTAAATTTAGGGAAATTGAAAAGACTAAGTTTGTTCAGAATAAAGACGTAATCTGCAATCTCTTTAACCATTGCCTTATTTATAACAGAGTATGAGTAAGGCCATTTATATTAATATGGATTCACAGGATGGGGCTGTGAAGTTTGCTGTATTCAGCTTTGTTACTACCATATTTATAGTGTTTAGATTGCATAGTATCAGTGCTTCCTAGGTTCACTTACCAGTGCTTTTGAGACTCTGTCCAGGGACCTAATTAGTGCTTGAATTTGCAGTTCTCTTGTAAGAAAAGTGCTACATTTAACATAAGTCAATGGGACTTTTACTTTTGCAAAGACTGTTGGATCAGGCTTTTACTGTATACAAGAAATATTTCAGCTCGATGACCTTCTCTTTGCCATATTTGAAACTGAAGTAAAAAGAAGGTCATTGTTTTATGAAAAATATTAAAAATTCATGATATGTTTTGGTTTCTGCACTTGGATTCCTGGAGTAAATAATACTAATGGTGTATTTTCAACATGTCTCTTAGCAATTACTGTATATTATGTAAATACTAGCAGGTAGCATACAGTAAATCTGCAACTGAAGAAATATTGACTTGAAACAAACTCATTTTAATTGAGAAACAGTGAACTTTTTGTGCCTTTTTACTGGTCTCAGATTCATGGTGTAACAAATCCTTAATTTCCTAAGACGGTACACAGAGAAACTGTAAAATGCCATTCTCAGTGTTCAGGGAATAAAGCAAGCAGAAAAACATTTTTACTAAAATAAACAAACTTGACTAAAACCAATGCTGTAGCTGTAAAGTGCAAGTGTGAAAATCCCACTTTAATTGCGAAAGAGAAAAAATGCATCCTTGCTATGAATAAAGATACACCTTCAGCAGCACATACAGAAGGGAATAGAGTAGATAAATACCAACATACTGCAGTGATGTATGTTCATAGAAGGCAATGACAATAGATCATGAGTTTCCATCATGACTACATATTGCTTTTGTTTTCTTACTCAATGCAATAAAGTTGCTGAATGCTTTAATGAAAGGTGTTTTCCAGCAAATTACCTCTTTCCAGTACTATTTTGAAAAAAAGAATGCTCTGGAGCAACATTCAGAGTGTCCTAGCGCAACACATTAGAATAGTATGAGTAAGACATAGCAAGATCAGCTGTGTCTTGTTGAATATAACCTGTTCTTCAGCGCAATGTCCTTTGCGCACAGACCCAAACACACAGTATCATAGCTGGTACTTGCTTAGAAATGTGAGCAGGATCTGTGCTGCGTCATGGCAGTGGCAAGCAACGACAAAGAAATAGAAACACGGGGTGTGTGCAGTTTCAGGTGCTTCGGCATGCTTGGGCAATACACCAAGCAGTCATATCCCTTTGAGCACCACATGAAACAGTGCACATGAAAAGCTGGGAAAGTGGTGTTTTTTTCTGATATTGTTGCAAGTCGTAACAAATTCCTTATTTTCATGACGTAGTGACAAAAGGGTTCTTTTGAGAACATTTTGGAAAAAAATCATCATTTATTAGTCTAAAACTAGCAGTCAGATATCACAAAAGCAAAGATCTTAGTGTTTATTTCCCTAGAATTATTGATTTCTACTTTCCTTTATCATAGTTCTCCCCAAATAATATGCCAGACTTGCGCTTATGCATATCAAATCTACATGCTTTTGGTATTCTATTCATGTCAAGGGAAGGAGGCACAGATAAAGAGAAGTATGTGTTGCCAGAAACCTTTGCAGCCACTTCACTACCAAATTTCCATTTGTTGTAGTGAGGCAGGTACAAGCCCTAACTCACTTCTCCACATGTTGATCAACTTTTCTATGATACTGAATTCTCAATGGAATTAGTGAGCGGTAAGGTGCTCTGTGCTTTGAAACACAGATTTCTGAAGGACAAGATCACATCTAAAAGTTTTCATCCAGCTCTGACATTTATTAGGTTTCTGTGTGTGAAGTTTTAGTTTGAATTTCTCAAAGGGATCTTTGTTAAATATCCCCCTTTTAGCTCACCAGTAAGTCATTAAATCAATCTAAGTAATGTGGGTTTGGGGTTGTTGGTTGGGTTTTTTTACTCCTTTTAGTAATATTTTCCTTGCTAAGCACAGGAGCTTATGTGGTGCTGAGTGCCTTTGTCTTCCAATGAAAGGTGACAACATGGCATGGAATAAGATTTTAAGTAATACTAAATGAAATTACTTAAAAACCTGAAGGTTGCTATAGACAACTCTGTGTCTAAATATGGAAATAAAATATATCATTGTCTGCTTCAAAATCTGAGTTTCTCCTGCTGCTGAATGTGTAGGGCTATGCTTACAGACCAGAGAATATATCATAATAGGCCAAGTCTTTCTACCTTACTTTTCCACCTTTGCTATTCTTAGTGCAAAACAGGAGCTGCCTATTAAGAGTTGAAAGTAATTTCCCTTTTTACTCCATTTGTTTTAAAAGACTGAAGTAACCTTGTATTTAGCAAAATGTCCCTTGCTTAAAAACATAACACAGACATTTTTAAATGTGAAGGATCAACTTGGTATCTCTCTAGCTAAACAGTTACTGGAAAATATGATAGTGAAATGTGAAGTGCAACTTATGATTTGGTGTAAATTTTATATGCAAAATAATTTCATGTCTTTGATATAAGATACTAAATATCTTTAAGATTAGATTATGAGCTTCTTTATGAAAAAGAGTAGAATCTGATTTCTGAGGAGTTTGAAGAAATCCAGTGTGGGGAGAAAATCCAGTGGGGAAAAAATACTACCCAACGTAATGGTATGACAGCCTATTCCCATTTTGCATGTGAGAGGTGAAAGCCAGAATTTCCAAAAGCTGGTGTGGAGGACGGCTGCAGTTTGTTTAGGCAAAGGGTTTGGGCTCCTCTCTCCACTGGTGATTCCAAAGGGAGTTGGAAATTTGGCTTGGGGGCTCTGCATACGAAAGGAGAATGAGCTATTCTAAATATTTATCCTCTGAATATTCTCCATCCAAAATGTATGAATGGTGCAATCATAAAGGTAGCTCTTTCAAGTGGAATAACTTTGTTTTGTGAGATTTTGATTTTATTATGTCTTGCGTCAACATATGTATGTTATATGTTTATAGCAAACAATTAGTTGTGCCATTATTCTTCGTCAAAACTACTACAAATGTGTTTTTTATTTTAAAGGTTACCCTTTTCATTATAAATGGATTAGTATTTTATTTTATAAGCCCTAGCAAATGTTGTATAATGAAAAGGCTAACCCTTAAAATAAACTAAATGTATGTTCAGTGATTAAGTGGTTTGCTTATTTCCATTGAAATGACTATATAAATTACTTAAAAGCCACATGGACATTATTTATGAAGCCGATAGATTGCTTTTCAAAGTTCACTGACAGGGATCCTTAAAAGTTTTACTTGTACCAGATTATACTAAAATATGTTAAATTATTTTTACTATTTTTGATAGTAAAATGGTCAGCACACCATGTTTTGTTAGTTTTCTTTCAGTTAGTAATAATTTGAGTAGACCATGAAAAAAGCATTTTAAAAGTCCTCATGTTCTATTCTATTGTATTCTCTGGTATTTTTATAACATAACAATTAAATACACTGAAAAATTGTGCAGTGGAAATATTCTTAATAGTAAAAGTCACATGAGATTTATATGTAGTTATACAAATTTATTTAAATACTTGAAAGATAAAAGTCAACATAAAAATATATAAAGTGTCTGCAATATCAGATAATAAGATTACACATTTATAGTAACTTTAGGCTTGGTATCGTGAAAAAAGACGCAGGAAAAATGCATGCCAGTATCCTTATACCAACTTTTATTTATAACTATCTTCCATTTTGCAACCTATGTGACTAGTTCATTACTTATCAGGAATATATTACTGATCAGCGAATGTTGTGTGGAAGTTTGTAAGAAAGCAATTGGCCTTATTCAAAGCCGGAATTTTCCTGTAAAGTGTTGTAAGAGGTAGTGCTTAAGTTTACTGAAAATAAACGTTTTAGTGACTCAGAATTATTCTCCCAATTATCCTTAAAGCAATACTAGAATAAAAATATCAGCAGAATCATTTTAGTTCACTAGTGGGTGCTGATCGTATTCAATTAGATGAATTTCATGTGATTAGTCCTCTCACTTTCAGGTTCACCTCACCCCCAAGAATAGATGAGGTGTGTAAATGTTGTTAAAAAGTTGCTAATGGGGAAAGTTCTGTTCACAGATGAATAAGCCCAAATTTTGATATCTAGCTCTACTAAGGGCAATGAAAAATTCCTTATTCGCATAAATATTTTAAGGAGTTCATTCCCAATTCTTAGAAACTTTTAAAAATAGCTGGTTTTCTGCATGTGTGGAGGAAGTTTAAATAATGTTCATAATCTTGAACATGGCATGTAGTATGCAATTGTGGATGTGCAGTTTCAGTGAAGGTGCTGTTTTAACTCATCTAATAAATTTTGAAAAAGATTCCAGTTTTGAACAACGTCCCTATATTGTAAAATAGAATATGCTGTTTCAAAAATAGTTTCAGCTTGCAATTCACACAAGTCCTGTAAATATATATACAGGAAATATCATATAAATACCTAAAGACCTGGAATACTTCGTATGAAATTAATAAAAAGGCTTGATGCATCACAAATAGGTCTGGAACCTAGCCACTCTTTGGATTTCCCTCTTTCAATTGTCTTTATATTTGAAATGTGACTTCATATCTGTAGATTTAAAAAAAAAGAATCAAACGTGACCTATGTATTTGTATGACTATCTGGACTGCTTGTGGGGAATATTTACATGACACTTTTCTTTCTTAATTCCCCTTTCCTTTACTTTCTTCTACTTTCATTAACACAGTCATGATAGAATTTGTAGGGAGGAGCAGAATTCGACAAAGTAGGCGAGTTTGGAAGAAATATCCAGCATTATCTTTCCGCAAGTGGCGCAAACACTAATTGTAGATTCAACATCCTTATAAGTGCTTTCTTAAAGCAAGTGTCAGTTTTAAAAACATTTATTCTTCTGCTGTTTCAGCAGAAAATAAAAAATATAGTAGAAATGACCAGTCTAATGAGATTCTCAAGAAGAAAGCGTAACAGCATCGATAGAGTTGGACTGAATGCTGGCTTTCTAGACAACATATTTTGTATGTGTAAAAGCAGCAGAATTCAATATAAACTGTTACTTAGTTAAAAAAAACAACAATAATAACAAAAACCCTCCCCAAACCCTTTCCCTTCACTGTCTTTTTCATTTTCTCATTAGTGGAAAGAGGCAAGGACTCAGTGAACTCTATTGTGAAGAATAATGGCCAGAATAGGTGAAAAAGGAAGTTGATAAGTACAATGATTTTATGCAAATAAACTTACAAAAACTCCACAGTGTTTTTTTTTTTTTTTTTCCTGCAAAACAACGAATGGGAGAAAAATACTTATTCTATGTAACTAATGTCCAGCTATAACTTGAAAAACCCTAGAGAATGCCTAATGGATTCTGGTGGGCGGATGTGACTCAATTCTTGAGAGCTTGATAAAGCAAACCTTGAGATCCTCTTCTAAAGAGGAAGGGCAGCAGAACTATCCAGGAGAAAAGACCAAAATAATAACAACCATTCGTTTTGAGCACAGATGGAAGCTAAAAGGTACTCAGGAGGCGAAGTGACCAAGAAGGTATCCATCATACCCAGCGTACATGCTGTAGAAATGATATGAAGGACAAAAATAAGCGTTCAGCCTTGGGCAAAGTTCTGTGCTGTGGGAAACAGAATCACTCTCTATCATAATGCCAATGGCAAAGTGCTAGGAAGGGTAGGAGCATTAATATATCAAGTGATTGAAGACATGAAGTTCTATGAAGAGAAAGATGCATATAGGGTGACTTTCAGAGATCCTAGGCAAATGCATGTAAAGTACATGGCAAAAGAAAGCTTCCAGTTATTTTCCCTCCAGCTATTCCCATTAAGAAAGCACACTCATATCAATTCAGGTCTAGCTGGATTACAGAATTCTAGCTACAATATTCTCTATCAGCAGTAGAGATTTAATAGGAAAGCATGGCCAAGTTTTGGAGAAATACAGTAACACCTTTCTGAAGCTGCTGAACAAGTAAGTAGTTCATGAAAAATTTGCTAAATAAAAGCATTATTGTTTAGAGGGGACACAACAGAAGACAAAAGGGTCAGGGCAAACAAGGGATTTTTCACAATGTCAAAACACAATCATTTAGCATACTTGTTTAAGCATATTATATCTGTTTATTTTCCATGTCTGAGCAAAAACTAGAAAAAAAATCTGGACAGGCTAGAAAGACAATTAAAAAAACTTATCTTGCAGTTCTGCTGCTCAATAGAGGACACTGAGGAATGAAACTCACATGTTGGCCACCTTCACATGGTTAGATATTGCATGAATAAAATGTCTATTACTTGACTTGTCATGATCTCTTTGCACATTCAAATGCTGGGCAGCTTTATTCTTTTTGGGTCAGTTGTTGAAGGTGGATAGCAGTTGCAACTGTGGAATAATGCAACACTGATATTGGCGTTTCCTACTGTGATTTCAGATGTGCTCACCATGTAAAACAAAGATGATTAGTAGTGATGAGTACTAAATATCTGTATTGTATTCTGTAGTGCACCACAGGAACACGCACATCACTCAGATTTTTGTTTTCTAATTCATTTATTCTAAGCTATTTAAACAAAGGATAAGCCAGTCAAGGTTATGTTCAGTCAAGCCCTGAGAATAATCAAGTAGTAGCATGGTTTGTCTTCCCTTTTCTTGCCATTACGGATTGATGTGTACCTTCTATAGCTTCTTCAAGAACTCTGTTTCTGACTTGCATGTTCACATCTGCTTTCTATGTATGCTGAAATGACTCAAATATATGAATGAATATTTGAGCAAAATTAACATTAAATATGATACCTAGATCTTGTTAGGCTACTGGCAATTGCAGAGTAGACACAATCACTTTCTGAAGAATAGAGTGTAGAATAATTTCGATGCTGCAGATGAGTTATTTCTAAAAGTGAATCACTTGTATGAATTCTCCCTGTAACTTATAATTGAAGAAAGTGGGCAGAGGAGGAGATAGAATTGTAGGTTTAGATGATTGCAGGTTTTGTATAGAAAGGGGGATAAGTCTTAAGAAATTTGGTCAAATCACAAGACACTATGTTTCCCTACTAAAAATTGCTTTTTTCTTTATTATGTCCTGTTCTTTCAATATTACTCTAATTCTTTTTTTAACAATTGTTGCCATAAAAAATCAATTCCAATACATTTTACTTTTCAGAATCTTTCAAAGATATTTGTGTAACCAGTACTAGGTGGAAGAAAAATCCCAACATTTCAGTTTTGATTGTTTTAATTTAAAATTTCTTGAAGTGCTTATTTCTTTTGATTCATTCTGTTAGCAGTTCTCTTTCCAACACATTTTTTTTTCTGTCTCTATTAGTTCCTTTCCATCTAAAAGAAAAGAAAATTGAACGAAAAATATTCCCATGACTTTCTGAAAATTCGTAGCAAGACATTGGAAGACCAGATGCTATAGTCTTATAAATTAAAAAGGCATTATATACAGCCAGCTGTACCATATAAACTCAGATTTTTATACCGCATTATGGTGTTCTGTGAATCCTTATTTATTTTCAACATCTGCTTGGACCTGTCCATACTTCCAATATATTAATTATAATTAATCATATATTAGAACATATCTTTATGTTTGAAGTTTGACCCAATAAGAAAGCTATTATAGTATACTTACTGGATATTTGCTAAAAAGAAAATTGTATTCTGTTTATGCTTTTGCTGATTGATGAAAATTGCTTTACTTTCTTGCATATTTCTTAGCTTTAACAAAAAACTTAATTGTAGGTTAATTTATGCAAAAACATTATGGAGAATAAATTCCATTTAAATATCCTCCTTTTTTTTTTTTTGCAGTTCTAGTTGATTATTCACTTCCACATGAAAATGTTATACTGTTTGGCTCTTTGATATATGTCCCTTTTTATTGGCATTTCAATGTTCTTCTACTCTCCTATTCTAATTTTTCTGGGAAGTTACTAAATCCTCCTCTAGGCACATCACTTAATGAGAGTTTTAATAAGGCCTTTGCATGATCTCCAAAACCAATTTTGGCTTTCTGTGTGCTAAGGTGACACAAAGAATTAAAAATAGAATACTTGAAACTCAGAGCTAAGTGTTTCAGCTGAGTCTGCGTTTTCCTGTGCAGATCCTGCATAGCTTCTCAGTTCAAATTAGGAAATCCAAGGATAAGTCCAAACCAAGAACAAGCAAAGCCAGAGTGACACGTTTATAAGACACTGAAAATGCCACAAAACACACGGCAATATCCTAGAGGGTGCTCAGATCTAACAGGCAAGATTCCCTTTCCTTTCCAGGCGGCGTAGGTTTTCATGTTATTTCTGAGGAACTGGTAGCATCTTAGAATATCCTGTACCCAGATCTACTCAGCCAGCACCAAGAAAGAGAGACTCAGATTAGAACAAGTCCAGAGAAGGGCTGCAAGTATTTGTAGGAGGGCAGGGAGTTTTCTTATGGGACGGGGCTAACTGAGTTTGGCTTGGTTAGCCTGACAAAACAGGGACTGACTAGAGAGACAGAGCCAGCATTGTGGCTGTGGAGCCATGAGCTGCTATAAACTGACCAGGAATAAATTTAGACTGGAAATACAAGAGGTTTGTCACATGACACAGAGCAGCTCTTTCCTTGGACTGTGACCCCTTAGTTTTCCTTGGGAAAAGCTATCCCTGATAGGGTTGGGGGGTTTATTAGTCTTTGGGGGTTGGGCCTGCAGCTGCTGGTTTTCCTGTCTCCCTGTAGTTCATGAAGAGGACATATTCCCCAAGACTAGCGCTTTATCAGAAGGGGGCTGGTCATTTAAATACTTTCCTCTCTGAGGGTTTGCTATCCTATTTCTCTGAAAGCCAAATAAGGTAGTAGGGAATAATTCTTTCCCTATATTTGGCTACAGCTGATGTATAAATAGTGGATAAAAGAAGGTATGTGGCAAGGAGCAATTTTTAAGAATTGAATGTGCGTAGAGTGTGTAGGTTTTTCCATCCTTCATTCACTTCATTAAATGCAAAGCAAGCAAAGTTTTAAAATAACTTTAATAAGTGTTTAATAGTTCCTAACACATTTGAATGGAAATTGTTATATTATCTTTTCCATGTAGGAGATACTATTAGGCAATAATTTTAAACTTAATATTTGCAGAATTATATCTACTATATAAATACTCAACCTTTTAAAATTCAAACCCATTTGGGGATTCTGAGAGCCTGATTTTTTAAATATACATTTTTAGTTTGTAAGGGGTTTCAGTACACTTTGAAACATATATGCATTAGGATTAAAGGCAAAAGGAAGCAATGAGTGGTAAATTACTAGTGGCTGAAATAAAACAGTGTTTCGGGATCAAAGTGTGGGCCAGCATTAACACAAGCCCCTCTAAATTTTTGAATGTTTTCAATTCTACAGCTAAAATTGATGCCAGAAGAGTTAGATTATAGTTATTTAATTTCCGCCTTTTTATCATCACAAATGCACTGAAATACACAGCACGTAACATACTCTGCTTGTATTTCCCTGGGATGTATATAGCCTTATGTCCAGTG
Organism: Calonectris borealis; assembly: GCF_964195595.1. Taxonomy (NCBI): domain Eukaryota; kingdom Metazoa; phylum Chordata; class Aves; order Procellariiformes; family Procellariidae; genus Calonectris; species Calonectris borealis. Next base: position 6,385,879 of record NC_134323.1, read on the forward strand.
ACAGCATGCGAGTCAGAGTAAAACTTTGTCTTCAAAAGTGTGAACTGAATATACCTGGTCACCATGAGAAAGTTAAAACAGATTATATTAAACTGTCCAGTATGGTGTCACTGATTAATAATGATTGAGTCTGTAATAACCATGCAAATGTAAACTATTCATTTATTCCAAATACATATGAATTGGGAGAATGATATCTCATATAATCTGGTGTTAGTCTATTCACTGCATCATAAAAATTAATTTGTCTAATTAATGACATTAGTCCTTTGATACATGCATAATTCATATTAATTGATAGGTCTGCCTAAAAAGAGTACCTTTTGGAAGAAAAATGATCCTATTAGCGCAAGTTTAATCCAAATCAGGGCTGACAAAGCATGGTGCTTTCAAGGCTTATCTCCAGCTTTGTTAATTGTCATAAGCATTCTAAATTGATTATTCTTACATTAGCATGGGACATTTCATTCATCAATGCTTTGCTGTAAAGAAAATTTGTCTAATGGATTTGGGTAGCAGCACTAAATAAGTGTGTTGGTCCATTTTTCCACTGTAGCTACAGGGGTATTCAAAGCATATTAATTCACTAATACTGAAAAAATTAACTGCTAAAATATATAGAAATATCATACAAAATTAGATTTCTGACACTGAATAATTTTTGTGATATTTCAATAGTAAATGAGTGCGTGCACTAGCACTTTTATTGCTTTTCTGTTTCACAGATGCCTTGATAAACAGCCAATGTTAATATTTCTTATGAGTGATGTTGCTTCACCTTCCAGGGCCACAGGGGCACAAAGTATAGGATAAATTAGTTAAATATGCATTTTAAGGAGCTGCTTGGAGGAACAAAAATTATAATATATTCGGGCTTTATAATGTACAACCTTATAGTTAACATTTTAATAATTTATTTGCAGATGATCAAGTTTACTATTGGTCAATGAAAGAGTTCAGACACAGACTGAGACTTTAGTGAAATAAGTGAATTTTAAAGTGTTTGTTGCTCTCTCTGCCAGGTAAGTTATAGTTCTGATTTTTTAAAAAGTATATTCATAAACACAGCAAATACAATCTTTACAAATTCTTCTGGTTTCTGCTCAGAATGGGAGGGATTGACTTTCAAAAACTACACTCCTTTTATAAGTATTGGCTCTGTTGGCAAACGGAATGCACTTTATGTGCACTTTTTATGATACTCTAGTTTCTTTTCCCCATTTACCTGATCTTTGTTTGTCTTGCACTTTCTAGCATTCTGTTAATCACTGGAAGCCACTGTGGAATCAGATCTGTGGCAGTGCCAAGAATTTCAGGAAGCTTTTTATAGTACTTTGCAATTGAAGGCATGCATCATAAAACGAATGGGGAGGAAGGGAAGATGCTGTCCAATAGAAGTTAAAGGCCTGTTCTCTCCAACTCTCTAATCAGTGCATATTTTTCCACTTTGTTGAGCCTGTCATTGAACAGCAATCCATAAAACGGGGCTGTGCTTGACCTCCATTGCTTCTGCTATAGTTTAAAAGGATCCATGAAGGAAACAAAAATGCTTTTCCCTATTTCTGTTCATCTCAGTATTGGTCAGAGGGAGTAGATTAACACTTCAGTTTAGCCTAGGAGTTCTGAGGTTCATTCTGTGTTTGTATGGGGCTTTGGACTCTCAATACCAAAGCTATTTCCATGCCTGTACTGCTTTATCTTGGCTTTCTAGTTCCACGGGGCAGGTTGGAGATGTTTTTGTTTATTTTTGTTATTTCAAACACTACAAAAAAGAGATCTGAGGTTTTGATCTTTGTATTTTATAATCAGATTCTACTTCAGTCAATGAGAGCAACAGATAAAAAAAATGCAGCTGAACAGCTGGCTAGGCTATTTTCCATTCTTCAAACACAAAACTTAGATAAAAGTGAACAGTGTTGGTTTGAATTTAGTCCTATGGGAAGGGATTTTACTCTTACTGATGAATTTTATGCAGGAAGTGCTCTGTTACTCTGTAATAAAACCCTGACAGTTATATTGTAATTGTACAGCATAGGGTGATTCTTCAGTTTGCACCAGGCTAGGAATCAACAAAACCCTAAGCCTGATGTTACTTGCATTAAAACGCAGACGCTTAGGAACTTACTGTTTACGCAGAAACACAATGGCAAGGACCACCTTTTTGCTTGCCTCTTCTGTAATCCTGACTCATTTCAGAAATAAATAGTACAACTTCAGTTTCATTTGAAATATGTATCCTAACACTGTAAATTTGATTCCTGTATAAAAATGCACTTAGAATCCATAAAAAAACCCCATGTACTTCTCCTTCCTGAATGCCATCATTTATAAGCATGCTGTCTTCATTTATCACCTTTGACTTAGATCCAGTCCTGATTTCTAAATTATATATCCTAATAACTGAAGCTAGGATGGATTGCACCTTCAAGTTTATAACCATTCCTGTGGTCTAAAAAAAAATTCCTTTGTTCCAATCATGACTGGTTTTTCACATCCATTTTTAATCCATATGCCAAGCATTCTCCATAGGGTTCAAATTTCAGTGAAAAAGGAACACTTCCGAAAGTTGTTCAGTTTGGTTTACAGTAGACAATGTTTGGGAAAGACAGAGATATTCCATATCCCAAAACTAAAATATACCAGATGTGCAGCTTTATTCTGGTTAAAAACAGATCAGAAAAAAACATATATAATATTCTTTGTTTCCTAAAAGTAATTTAATATTGCTTTCAACAGAGAATATGATACTCTAATTTTATATAATAAAAATGGAAAAGCTATATATCTGTGATAAAGAAGGAAATGAAAACAAATGACCTGTGTTTAAAATCCAATAAAATTCAACAAACACCTTCATGTCTGATATTAGTTGAATACATACTTCCAATTCATGTAAGAATTAATTACTGTTCAAGTAATGTCATTTACCAGTGCCTGCATTTAACAGATTGCTCAGGTTGACATGGGAGTCTGGTAATTTTTATTATTTTAAAATGGATGGAACTAACAGGTTTTTACTGGTCATTCAAGGAAGTATTATTGGGTTCCAGTATGCCTCTCATGTGCTCTGAGTTTGAAGGATAAAAAGCAAAGGGGTAGTTTTTCTCATTAAAACACAACAGTGAAACGAGATACTCCCGTCTTCTTCCTTTACACCACAAGAAGCAGAACACAATATTTCCTCCAAATGCTTTTGTTTGTTAGGGGTTTCCTGTAAGTTTGATTGTTTTAAGAGACAGGAGTAAGGAGGAGGAGTTGAACTTGTTGGAAGATGTTTAATGATCTTATAGTTGTTATCTTGGAAGTGTCTGCAAGACATTGTTTTCCCAGGCTGACAGGAAGAGGCTTTTAAGATTCACTCACCTTCAGAAATTAGACATCATGGTAATGATTGAAGTATGGGACCTTCACAGACTAAAAATACATGATCTACTAAATTGCTTTTCCTTGTCCATATCTTTTTTAGAGTGAGTTCAGGCTGTCTGAGCTATCCTTTATATTCTCCACAGTCTTGATGTCTTTCATACAAGACACATGTGTCTAAGCATATATATTACTATCCTTAGATTTCCAACTGTGACTAGGATTTTGGAAAGTATTAGGTTTTGAATGTTTGGAGGAGTTCTGGGTCAGCTGGTTGCAACTTTAAAATCTTAGCCATGAAATTCACATCCTGTTACAAATTCTGACTGCAGTGTTTAGAGATGTTCATATTTGGGTTTTTATTTTAGTCTTTTATTTGATTATAGTACAATGGCAGGAACAAATAAGATTAAGGAACCAAAACGATTCGATGGATTTTCCCAAGTCTGGTTTCCCATTGAATAAAAAAACTAAAACCCATCCCACAAGATTTGTGTTCCTGCTGGGTGTCTATGACAAAACCAATGAATTTACTGCAGAACAGATCCCTTATTGGATAAATCTATGCTCCAAATGTCAGCTCTGTATGACATCTGTCTGGCAGTGTGTGCTAAATCCACACAAAGTCCTCTTCCATAAGCATCTTTAGAAATATTATTTCCAGGAATATAAATGAAAAATGAAAAAATCCAATGGTTGTGTACTTTCGAGAAATACATGAGTTTGGGACACAGCCTGGTAGATTTCTAGCTTTATGAGCCAACAAGGGGAAGGAAAATCCAAGTGTGGTGCTGTTTAGGCTGTCACATTCCTGTACATATCTAAAGGCAAAGGAGGTAATGAACAGAAGAATCATGATAGAGAACAGGCTTATGCTTAGAGAAGAAAACACCAATGAAGTCTGTTTCTTCTACGTTTATAAAGCCTTTGTCTCCAAAACCCCACAACTTCTCATCTTAACTGGAATGAGGATAGAGAAAGGAGTAAGAATAGTTCATATTCTGCTTTCTGCTCTCCAAAAGTTAATCCTGAAAGAGAAATCTCAAAAGATCGTGTTTGCATCACCCCTGAGTCAGAATATCTGTATTTGTTCTCACAGTACAGCTCTCTGCGATGCCTTGATTTAATAAGACTTGGCTCGGGTTCCTAATGGAAGAGTCTTCCGTGTAAGGCCCAGCAACTGGCTTACTCCCACTTTTTGTTTAGGTTACATTCTTCCTCAAAATAAATCATCTGTAGGCTGGCGAGAGAGAAGTGACTGAGCAGCCTCATATAGAGGATATTCCTCTACAGCATCATAGATTGTCAGTAGCTGTTAGGTTAGATTCTCTGGATTGATATAATGACATTTCAAAAAACAAGTAGTGATATGGGTACAAAATCACTAATAGATTACATAAATGAATTATATTAAATTGTATGTGTTCCAATAACCTTTCAAGTTCCAACCAAGTTACTGTTGATGATTTTCTCGGGGCCAGCAGATTGGAAATTCTGGGAGGATAGGTTTGTGGGGTTTTTTAGTGTTTGTTTTTTTTTTTTTTCCCCACCATATCATTTCACTACAATTTTAATTTTGAGCCATCAAAACCCCATGAAAATGGCTTGTCAGAAATAGAGCATTGCTTGGCAAAGCGATGCAGCAGCTCTTGTGTACATCAGGTTATTGCTTTAGAATATGACATGCCAATTACACCATGCTCTGTTACAAATTAGTGATGCCATGTCTTACTCTATGAGAATTATTATGAAATGCTGCTGCAGATAAAGGGCATTATATGACCAACTGTTTATGATCATCCAGAAGGAGATAAAAGGTTTGCATTATCCAGGAGACAATCAGATTTCCTCTGTCCCAGCTCTAAACGAAATACCAACTTCTAATATGTTGATGAAAGATTGTCTTTCCCATGTTTCCCCTCCTCCCCCATTCCTTTGTAAAGCAATTTCAAAGTAAACAATGGCCTACCACCAAATAAGAGTTTACTAAGAATAAAAATTGAATTTGGTCTGCCTGTTGACAAGCTGATTGATTTGTGAGCTCTTATGACTGAATCCTCTCCTAAATGTGCTCTCATTTATCATGTGTAAGATTGTTTCAGAATCAATACCAGCTTAACACAGAAGCATTTCTGCCATGAACATTTTGAAAACAACTTGCCTTCTCAATATTGCTGCTAATTTTTTCAGGCAGAATTATCGGAACAGTTTAATTGCACTTTGCAAGTTAGCACATGCTTATACTAGGTTCTGCTTTGAAAGGATGATTTTCAAAGTAACTTCTATATATCATCTTTTTAAGAGAACAAAAATAGATTAAAATTGGATTTTCCTTCCTCTTCTAATGGGGAAATCAGATCGAACTTTCTCTAGTTGTTAAATGTGCCCTTTGAAAACCCATTTTCCAAAAATTGGATTTCTTAAATTAGCTTTTTAACATAATTATTAGCATTCTATTGGAATAAGTACCAGAAAGCAGTCTGGGAGAAAGCCTGCTTGTGTATCTTCCCAAGCACTTGGAAGAGTTTAAAGTTACTTTTCTTGATTAAACACCCATAAATTACATTTTAAATGACAGAGAAAGACTTTAAAGTCAAATATAGTACAAGGAATGGAGCAATGAGGAAAGAGAGGAACACAGTAAAAGTTTCAGAGCTCTTCAAGGAGTTCATATGTTATCTTGGGCCTAATGTGCAACTCTGCCTGTGGGGAAAGATGGAGCACGGCAAAGCTTGGCTCTGCTCCGTCCCTCCTGTCACCGGGCAGGGTGCACCAGCAGCGAGGGTAGCATAGCTGGTGCAAACAGGGAAGAGCGGAAGGGGGTCATGCTGGGCACCAGACTGCCAGCCAGGAGGGAAGACTGGGTCAAAAGAATACTTGGTGTCAAGTATCTTCCATCTGCGTTCTGCAATCAGTGTGGTTTTTTCATCTATTTTTACATCTTCAAACAGTACTTGTATAACAAGCAGTCTTTGGATATGGCAGGATTGATTTGGGAAATAATTTAAAGGTTTGTTCACATTCCAGTTTAACTCTGAACCTTGAAAGAGAGATTTTTGTTGAGCGCGTTTGAATTTGGTGTTCTGAAGGACTTTACCTCCAGACGCTCCCATTTGTGGTTCAGGTGGTCCCACTTCCTATCTGTTGATCTCAGCGTTTAGTCTGCTTAGGGTGAGTCAGGAGCACTTGCCTTAGTTCAGCCTGCAAGGCACTGATCAGATGCAACAGATCCAGGAAACAGCCGTGCTGTCGCTTAGGAGCACTGAACGCAATCTTAGAAAAGACCTCCTGTGTCATCCAGCCCACAGGCATCTCACAGGCTCCCACGTCACACAAACCTTTTTTCATAGATGTGTCATGCTCAAAGATATTTCATTTGAACAAAAGGCCTGAACTTCACAAGACAAAAATGTCCTGATCAAAATTAACTTTTTTACAAACAAAATTTTATTCTATGTAAAAATACGTAATTGTTTATATTTATATTTAATACGTAATTACACCACATGTAACTATTCTTATACTTCATTATATTTTACTTAATATATAATTATTCTTTATTTATAGTTAGGTATATTTAAATCTTATTTATTTCACGAAGGAAAAAAAGAAAAAATATCTTTTAATTTTTCGGGGAGTGGCTTAGCCTCTAATCAAAACAATCGGTTATTCATACAGCCTTACGTGTTACATTATTCACAGTCCTGTAAATGTTTTTACTACACTGCTTTACACTCTGGTACCATATTATCTTTCTCACACAGAAAGTAAATCAGAAATTTTATTTTGTATTGTATGATTGCTCAAAAAAACTTTCAGGTTTCACCTTGATTTTTAGATTTCTGCTGAGGTGGTGGCAAACACTAAATTGTGACTAATTATATGCTCTGTCTCCGTTTAGGTCAAAAGAAGTTTTTCTGTAACTTCAGTTAGAGCGAGACACTATCATATGATTGATTTAAATGGTTTCATGGCTACAAATTAAGTTTATGGAATAAATTCAGCATTCTGATGGAAAAGAAAAAACTGAAATAGTTGAAGTGCTAAAACAGTTGAAGGTACTTGCAGGTGATTAATACAGGACAAAATGATCATAAATAGAAAAGAAGAGAAATAAGCATTTAAATAAACCTGATTATTACTGTACTGTGCAGTATAAATTTGAATTAGATCTGGGGTTCAGCTGTGGTTTGATTGGTGCAGACAAAAACTGAATGTGTTCCAGAGCCAAATCACAAAATTTTTAAAAAGTTTCCACTTCATGCTAAATATGTATATGTTCAGCTATCATTCTCAAAAGAAAGGAGTAGTATTTTTTATGAAATATCTGTAACAACCTATTTTTGTACCATAAAGTGCTATTAGGGCTTCCCTCAGAGTGGGAGATGATGATAATGTATACATGTGGACAGATAAATGATTCAATTCTTACTTACAAGAACAGCTGACAGTGATTGCTTATGCTCATTTCCTTTATGCACACTATGTAGACCAGGAAACTCCAGGTTTCATGGCCTTTCATGTTCTCCAAAGTAAATCAGTCACTCACATAATAATTATTAATTATTTCATGTTGGCAGATTGTTGTACTGGTTTATGACAGTTGAAAGTACCATACAAAATGCAAAAAAATGCAGCAACTGATAAAATACATTACAGCTCCAGTGATAGCATAAATAATTATCAGCTGTTTGTAAATAACTAGCCAGGTAAATTGAGATATTTGTTGTTGAGACTCAGCTCACTGCAGTCTAAACCGTCAGCTTTGTAGATTATGAAGCTGAAGGTACGCAACAAAGGTTTTGGTTCGTATTACAGTGGATTTATCCAGGTCATACTTGGGTCTCTACCCTGTATATTAAGAACATATGTGGTTAAACTTTTATTATGCAAGATATACACCAGTTGGTTGTGAATTTCTTGCATTGTGCTGACTCCAATATTTAATTTCAACTTCAGCGCTCTCAGAGCTGTGGTGTTTGGAATATTTCTGATTTTAATCTGAGCTCTTTATCCTGCTGTGCTTTCAAACTGGACTCCTAATCACCTAGCTGAGTTGAACTTTTCATCTGGGGAAGGCTGTGAGGTATCCTAGCCAAAGATCAAATACTCTCAACTGCTGTGCAGCATGGAAGTGAGCCAAAGTGATCACCAAATGCATTGCAAAAAAGGAAAGGAAGCTGTGATGATCTTAATATTTTTCTCTATTAGGAAGCTCCTCTGTAGCTGCTGAATTGGGGATATCTGCTGGTGAGGCATGGCCTCTCTGAACACGGTACAGAAAAGATAGTTGCTGTCTGTGATGGGTTTTCCTCAGCAGCAGCTAGAGAACAAGCAGGCAAGCGCAGGGCTCGCGGCGTGTTGCCAGCACTGTGAGGTCTATGTCATCTCAGCCTTCTTGGGGACTGCCTGCCCCATACATGTTCTTCCCCACCACTAAATTTTCTTCCAGCAGGGTTGATAAGGTGGAATAGAGGGACAGAGAAGGTATTTGGTCTCTGTTTTAAAGAGTTGAGAAGATTAGCTTCTGCAGTTAATTCCTTATCTGATTGGCTAGAAGAGAAGTTTTTACTTGGAGGATCTGTTCACGCTACTGGATGCCATGGGAAGAGCTGGAAATGACAAATAAATGTACTCTTGATCTTGGTTTGATAAGTCTCATTTTCCATTCCTTTTCTTTTACTAACTTTTTTAAAACATGGTGTCATGTTTTTATGGTCCCTGTGCCAAAGTAGGAGTGCTGAGCTCTTGTGATATCCATGTAGTAATACTAGCAAGCAGAGTGCTCTTATCCATACTGCAAAGCATACTTTGTGATTCTGAATGGTTCAGCTGTTAGCAACAAGCCTCTGATGCTTTTCTACTTAAAAAGGCTCCACAAAGAATAAATGACTTGTGCTATGAATCATATGGACATTGTGTATCAGTCCTCCAACATTATTTTTAAGTGAAAGGTTTCTACACAAAATAAAAATCCCTTTTTTAAAAATTTTACTGTAATCTATCACTATAATCAGGAAGTTTATTCATTTATAAACATATCTTATCTTTAGCATCTCAGTCATATGCAACTGAGTTATCATTGTTTGTATTAGGTAGATGACTCATTTCCCTTTCAAGGATGTGCAAATCATATGTCATATACAGTATCTGACCTTTCTTCTTCCAGTGTCTACAGGCCACCATTTGATTATTCAAAGCAATGCTTACAGTAACGATAACAATGTCAAGCAAAACAGTGCAGAAGAAAAAAAAAAATGTCCCTTAAGGATGGCTGATATTAAATGCATGCAATATTAAAATATTACTGCAAAAGCAATACTGAGAAAAGTTTAAAATAATAGTAGTAGAGAACACTTGGAAATGAGGAACAGCATGGGAAAAAGAGCAGTGTGGAGCAAACTGTCTAAGAAATCCAAGTTTTTTCCAGATGAATTTCAAAACATGAAAGGGCTGCCTTTGTGAAAATATGGATTCAAACAGGGAGGCTGTAACCAAGAAGGCAGCCCCTATTCCTGCAATGCAAATCTGCCGTGGTTTCAGATTGCAAATCAGACAATGTCCCTTCATGATTTCCCTTCTTGAAACAGACTTCCAAAGCGCTAATCATTTCATGTCAGTGGTTGTCTCTGGTAACACCTTTGAAGGGAAAGGGATAAGGTGACGGGATATCCCTGGCACTTAGCAGAGTTTTGCCATTTTCCACGTGTCTTCTCAAACCACAGTCATTTGCAATGTCGTGAAACCACCAAAAAAATGCCTTCAGAGGTGCCTGGCATTACCCCAAGTGTAACACCGCATCCTTTCCCGTGTCAAGTGCTGGCAAAGCGTAAGGTGCTGTACAGACACAGAACAGGGAACCCCCAAAGTCACTTTTCTGTTAGATTTGGTAATGGGTGTCTGTGATAGCTGAACAGCAGAATATTCACATTGTGTAGCCCACAGTACCAGAACAAACTTGAGTCCTGCGGAGGTCTGCACTAAGTGCCAGAAGAGGCTACTAGCTAGAGTGTAATGCTAAGCCATGAAGGGAGCCAGCTCAGGTCAGGAGCTCTAGGCATGACACGATGGGGTCTAGGAAAGCTCGTGAGTTTGGCTGTACGTCATACAAAGCAGCTGCTTCGCCTTCAAGGACAATCTGGCTGTGCTGGCGACATGGCTGTGTTTGCTTGGGGTGGTGGCGGGTGAATTTGCTCTGCTGAACTGGCCCCACAGGGAGCTGTTGTGAGTGTTGTTAGTGTGCGACATGGCCTCCCTACCTGAGGTGACTGAGCGTTCTCCGTAACCTTGCAGGGGGTTCCTGCTCCTCTTTCTTCTTTACAAGCATTGTTTTCCACAGGGCACCTTTTTTTTTTTAAATATCTTTTAACTTAATTTCCATTACCCTGACTTATTCTGTTTTGGTGGAAAATCTGTATTCTTTTTCATATAAAATCTCTGTTTATGACATGTGTCAGGATAGCATATAAACTACTGCTGAATCCCACCTGTACTTTTAATCTTCTTGGAACTAGAACATTTTACTAGCAATGGATGTTATTGCAATGATTTTAGTGTGTGTAGTTTCCTAATTTGCTAACATTACTATTAAAATTAATATTTAGGTTTTATATCTTTCAAATGGGAATAATGATGTTAGTTATCTGATGTTTATGTCTTTCAGTCACGAAAATGTTCCTATTTAGGCTGTAACAGGCCACACACATGTAATCACAATAAATAGCATTTAATATGTTTACAGTAGTGGAAGGATGAGGTTAACTTCTGTTTTTATATTGATGGACTCAGCTGGACTTGGAATACTCTTGTTTACAATTAGCTACATTTTTGTTGTTGTGCTTTACCCTCAAATTAAATCTTTATTTCATCAACTAACCCTAGGGATTCCCTGTTATAATCAATGTAATAAACAGCATTACTTGATAGCCTATAGCTGATGTTCATTTGTAATTAGGCTTGTGTTTAAAGAAGAATTATTTTCTAAATTTTGCTGCAATAATTTTCCTTTCAATTTGTTTATGAAAGGCAGGATTAAAAATTGACTATTGTTTGTCTTGTCTCCACATGTCTTTAAACCAAGGTCACTTAAATGGGACAGCATTTTTAATGTCTTTTTTTTAAGCATAATTTTAGAAGGGAAATTACTAAAAGTCAATATGGGCTGAGCACCTAACTACCAAATATTCATTCAAAAATCTGCTCTACTACTTTGTCAAATGCTTGTTAAAGACATGGCTAACATATTGACTACCCATATAAGACCAGAGCATATGGCAAGTATCAGTGACACCCTACTGAACAGAAAATGGTAGGAGGAAGATGCAACGGGCCAAGGCACAGATAACAGCCTCCAAGTTAGGTTTTACTTGATAAAAAAAATGGCCAGAGGCAGAAGTCCTGCAGGACTGAAATAAAAACCTTTAACAGCAGTTCTCAGAATGCAGGTGATCCCCAAAGCCTTTCATGTATAGCGAGCAAAGGGACATCTAGTGAAAGCTGTCTTGCATAGGAGCTATTAACTTTACTTATTAAGTTACCCTTCATTGGGTAATGTTTGAAAATTTGCAAATGCCTGCCTATGCAACATTATTTTAAATCTGATGAGGTGATCTGTACAGTCCTGATCTCTGATGAAAGTAATCTTGTAATAAGCTTTAACTTCTAAAGCAAGACATGAACAAAACCACTTTAGTAATCTGAAAGAAAATAAATGGAAAGAGTGCTTTATAACGTATGCTCTTGACTAACCAAGAGGAACAGCAAACTGAAAGAAGTCCCAAACTTTGGGTATGTTTTATACATATTGTCGGATTAAGCATATTTTTGATAAAACAGAACATGGCAAATCTGTGTGCATCTCAGATTAGACCATTGGTGTTTAGGAAAAGAATAAAAGGAGAATGGAGCTGACAAGAAAGCTGATAGATTATTTAGGTATGGGTGGTTTAAAGCATATATCTGTGTGAAACCCAATACAGCCCTGAGCAAGTTGCTCTGGTAGTACAAGTCTTCCGGTTTGCACTGTTAGTACAGTGTTTTATTTCGATCCAGCTTGTGCCATGTAGATTTACTCTTTGAAACAAGATTAATTTCCCCTAAAATCACTGCTAATACTCTCAAACCTCCTGCTTATGTGACTGGTTTCCTGCATTTAACTCTGGGAGGAAGTCTCGATTCACCCCTTCTGAGCCTCTGGTTAACACTCCTTGCTGCCAGCTAGTACTCAGGCTGGACAAGCTGAGCTCAATAATAAATGAGCTTTAGTTACTAAAGAAGAGAAAAACAGTAATTAAAAAATGGAAAGGTATAAGAAGGAGATTAATTAATCTGAATTTTGCAGTATGGGCCGTTACACAACCTGTAGGATGAAAATTGATCATCCTTATTTGCATGATTACTCATATGCATTTTATTCAAATTTAGTTACAAATATTTAGACAAAATATATGTATAGAGCAAAGACGGATAAAATAATTTGCAAGGTGCAAAGCTTATTGTCTTACCATAACAAAGCTACTGACAGAAAAAATTAATATGCTGTACTGGACCCAGAGTAGGGTTGTTCACCCTGAGCTGTGAATGCAGAATACATTTCACTTGGGAGACTTGAGAAGTTTCTCCTCCGAGCTAGCAAATCTATACTTATATGGTTCCAGTAATATCTATTTCTCTATGACTGTGATGATTTAAAACTCATGGATCTCCACCAGTCTGTCCTAATTCTAGGTTGATTTGTGTGTGTGTGTGCGTGCGCATGCATACATATATATATATATATATATATAACGGCAGAGATGCAGGGCATAGGATGCTAGTAAAAAAGCATGAAGGGTTTCATCTAGAAGTCACAGGTCAAATAACTCTGATACTGACCTGGCTTAGGTGCCATCTTGCCTAAGTGAAATGACTGAAGAATCCCAAGTGGTATTGCAGAGGTATGCTTATTGTATGAATTAGGTGGTTGTGGACAACAAGCTTCTAAAAGTTAAATGGAAGACTTTAGACTATGTGATTACTATTTCAGATCATATCTTTAAGTACTAAGATACAGGTCCTCAAAAGTATTTGAGAAACCTAACTGAATTAAATGGCAACCAAGTAGAAAATCAGGAGTGAGTTGCTGAAATGCCTTTCGGAATTGTTTGAGATATATGTATAAATATAGTTGTCTTGGATCCATTTGTGGTTATTGTGCTAAAGCTGGTTTTCACACTTGTGATCCTGAATTTTTCTAAGAAAACCATTGCACTTATCCAAGACATGGAAAAACAGGGAGAATTAGTTCTCCTGTGAAGAACACGGAGTGAAAAACCATCTTTTCTGCCCAATAAGAAATCACCCTTTCATAGAAAGTTGTATTTTTGAATTCCAGCTATGCATAGGAACATCTTATTATTTCAAATTATTAGCCATTAGTTCAAATGAAAAATATGTTATACAGCTGTGGTTACGAACAGACTGAAATTCTTATTTGTGCTGAGTATTTTTCACTCTGTGACTAGCTGCTGTGAAGTCAGTAAGGGATAGATCATGACTTACCTTGGTACGCAGCTGTTCACCTCAAATTCCTGGGAAGACAGTGGAACTACACATGTGAGTAGCTGCTCACTGGTGTAACGAAGGGGCTCACAATCTGACCTTCAATGACAAAGTGCATTAAAATCTGGGCTTGACACTTCAGGAAACTTTTAAGTGAGGATAAATTAACCACTTTATGCCAGATATCCACAGCAGGCCTTGGAGATCTCATAATCATGTGAGGAAATGTGCCTCTCAATGTGGGAGGTTTAAATAAAAATAATTTCATTTGTATTCAGGTAACATTTTTGTAGCATCAGTTTTATGATAAACACAACAGCTGCAGCAAGATTGTTTTTCTTGCTGTAAGGCATAGTAGAGAGTGTTTGCCAATTTTCTGTCTAAAAAAAAGGTGTCTTCACATCTTGATTTAGCCCTGAATAATTCAGCAGAATCTTTAATAACAGACTTGCATGTTATAAGATCCTAAAACATGTTATAGCTTAAAGAGGCAGGAAGAAATTGGATGTCATCATAGGATTGTGATTTATAAAGAGTAGTTTTAAGGATATGTTATATATTATTTGGTTTATCGTGACTGACTTTTGCTTGACCTACGTCAGAATCCGTGACCCTGAAACAAACTATATTCCCTTGCTGAACCTTATAAAAGGAATACAGAAAAGTACATGCTTCTATTGCACTTAATTCATTTTCTGCCAAATACATTCTTTCTCCAAGCAGCTGCTTTCATGAATGGGAAGGAAAGAATTAACATAGGGGAGCAGATCTCCTGTATCTGCAATTTCATCTATAAATAAGGAAAAGAGCTATTTTGCTATGGCATGCAGAAGGTACAACAGCACCAGTCCGAGTTTTGCATTAGGATTTTTTAAATTTTTTGAACATTGTTTGCAATAAAAATAACAAGGACTGACATGAAGACCAAGAGCATCTTCAGCACTGAAGTAATACATATTTCTCTATTTTTCCAAAACTTCTGTACTTTCAATGATGGTATATTTACATTAATGTTTCCTTTCTCAATAAGGCACAATCATCTGGAGCAGTGATGGCAAGTTGTTCTGTCATATAACCAAATCCTCAGTTAGCTGAGAAACATGAGACATACCAAATACTTAGGAAAAGACAGAATCTGGGAGTAGTTTGTACGTGGATGCTCCCAGAAGAGTCTGCTGCTCTAGTGAAAGGGTAGTTTGGGCATGAAGTTATGCCCTAAGGTGTCCAGGCATACTTTTACAGATGAGATATGCAGCTGCATTATAATGCCACTCTCAGCCATGTAAGTGCTTGGGAGTTGCCTGAAGTTTAAAAGCCACCAGCCGGCCACCCCTGATCCGGGATGCACAGGATCACATAAATTCTCTAAGTAACTTAAAGAAATTATTCTTACAGTGCCCTTACCATTTGAATAAGCAACTTAGGAAGATGTAATAAGGTATGAGCAGGATATCTTTTGTTGACAAACACTCTAACATAGGAAGAGCAGAATAAACATTGGCTCGCACAGCTTTGTCTCTGAGTTGCATGCCAAACGCTAATCAGCATAGCATGTTATTTTCCTAAAACAAAATGGCTGCACAGTCATTAAAGTAATGGAAAATCTTTACAACAAGAACTTTCACAAAAGGATACGTTACATGTTAATCAAACTTATGGCAGCTGCTAGAAAGGATTGTCAGTTTCTTTTATGACGAAAATCCACATGGGGCCAATTCACAATGCTGGCCAAGTTACAGGTGTCACATGTATAAAACATGTAGTTAGTTTAAAATTTAATTAGGACTTTCTTCTCTGATCATAACACTTTAAAGGAAAAATACACGTAGGATTTAATTTTCTTCGAGAGTGGTTATTAATTTGATGTGATTGATGTTAAATGGGAATTAAATCATAAATGTGATTATGCTTGTGGTTGGATGTTGTCTCAGCAGATTGTTTCTGCTTGTCACTTTTGAATGACTGGTGACGTGATATGGCATGTTGATTTTTATTATTGCTTAAAGATTTCACTTTATCATCATTTGTCAGGAAACTGATTTTCCTCTTAGTCCCATTAATATTAAATCTGTCATAACTAGATTAGGATAGAATTGTTATCTACTGAACCTATAAGCCCTAGGCTAAATTTTACTCCCAGGAAAAAGACAGCATAATAATACAGAGGGGAAAACCAACCAACTAACAAAAGTAAAGCTGGAATGTGAATATCAACAGATGAGAGTAATTTTTTTCCCCTGTAATTACGGTGTATATTTCTGTTCACGTGCCTAAAACAGATTTCAGAAGCGTTTACACCTGAACTGGAAACTCGCTTTTCAGTGTTAGAATAAGTAGGAAAAACTACTAAGATGAGGCATTCAAAGATGGAAGAAGAATGTTGGTTTTTTTAAAGATAGTAATTTACAAGTTTAGAGAAGCAGTCATTTTGATTTTCCCGACAAGAAACCTGCTTTTGGCAAAGATAGTAGAGAACCATGCACCGTTTCTGTGGGCACCCCCCTCCCCATTTTGGTTCAGAATGCATCTAGAGGAATTGTAGGATTTCTGTCAATTTACACAATGGACCCAATGTCACTAACACATGTGCTGCCCTCTTTCATCCAGAGAATTGGTGAAGATTGGTTGGTGCAATATACCCTTTTACAATCAGAGTCTAGTCTGAAGCCTGCTAGGTCAATTAAATGGACTTCTGTGGTCTCACATCAAGCCTTACATTTGTTGCTCATTTGCACTAACCAGTATTCTTCTCTGGTACTTATTTGATGCCCATTACTGTGATATCTGAGAACAAAGATCATTGAGAACAGATACTATTTCTACCAGAAAACAGAATTTTGTATTGTTGTAGGAGCAGAAGAATCCTATTAATCCACAAAACACATCAGAGTACATTCCACACAATGCAAGCCATGTGCATTCTCCACACAAGCCACAGCACACACGCTGAGATCGCTGTGGCATATCCCTCAGTCTGAAAAGATAACAAATAAAAAAATCAGTGTGTTTTTTTTAGAATTCTGAAAAAAAATCTCTAACAGTTATTTAAAGCCGAAGTTTTGCTTTCTAGATCAAATGTGGTTATAGAAATAAGTATAACCTTAAAAAACTTGTGAGGGTTTTATACATGATCCCTGCTTTTGTATTAGTCTCAAACCTAGTATCTGATTTGTTAGAACCATCTTTATTATGGACAAATTTATAGGGTTTAGACATCTCCCTGCTTGATTGATCTGCCATCTACTATCAATCTTTGAGCCACACTGTGCAAGGTATGCCATCAATTGCAAATGACACACAGCAGGACAGATGTCTCTGGATGCTGTGGTTTCTGGGTTTCTGAGAACCAGTGTACCAGAGACTATTCTTGAATGAAAAAGCTAAACTGAAGTTGATTTTTGTTCTAAGAGTACCAATAATTTACAGGTCTTTTAAAATATGTTTTTTAGACTTGAGAAATCAGTCAAAACTAAAACCTTCTTGCAAACACTTCAATTTTTTTTTTTTAAATGCCTTTTTTGGCAATAAAATTTCACTTTAGAAGTTCCTTTTCAGTGCTAATGATTAATAACAAAAAAAATTCAAAAGTCAGAAACTCCAGCAATAAGCAAAGGAAAGCAACACCCAAGAACATTAATTGTCTAAATGACTGAGTATGACAGGTTATTCAAGGATCTTTTCCACAGGAGAACCCATTTTCAAAGAAAGTCTTTTAATATGATACAGTGAGACTCTGAAATGCAGCATCAGGCGCGTTAGATTGCAGTTTTGCTTTGTTTAGAAGATCTGTGACTTCAAATATACTGAAGGAGCTTTTGCTAGCAAGTATTAGCTGTATTAGAGACCCAAAGAAGGAAGGGATTAGATTCTGCACTGTTAATACAGAAAACAGGAGAAAATGCAATTGAAATAAGTGGAATTACAGAAGAGTAAAACGAGTCAGAGATCAGAATCAAGCCTTTGTTGAAAAAGCTTATGATGTTGAATATTAAATTAATCTAATTTGCACTGTCTGATGGTGGCCATTAGTGCCTGAAGTAGAGGCAATGAAATGCTAATGTGATTAGTTAGGAACACTAAAAACAACCAGTACATTTTTCCTTTGATTGTCTGTGTGTTTAAGAATATTTCATTACTTCTGCTTCCTTTGAAATAAGGGTAAGATATAAATCATAGGCACAGATATAACTAGCGGTTGTGACATTTTGTTACAGAGTTTAATTACATGAATCATAAAATATTGCTACAATTTTCCAAACTGTTAAACCTTAATTAATATGAACCCACAGGGACCACCTTGATGGTTCATAATACTCTGGAATCTCTCCTCTTACAGTAGTAGTTCATATGGTCGAAGAGTGCTTTATAATTTACAGAGAGTGATCAATTATTAGAAATGAAACCAGACAAATTAATTTAATATAAATGGGGTTGTATGGAGTTTGACTAATTCTTTTTAATTACCTATATGTTACTTTTTCAATAGCCTAACAAAGGGAACCATTATTCTTCCCCATGTACAAATTCATTAATCTCATTACTGTGCAGTATTAATATAATTTTATCACACATTCCAGAAGTAGAGCACATTGACAAACCATAATGAATCACAGCATTAGTGTACTATCACTACATTAATTTCAGGACATGCCTAGCTCATCTGCAATTTACGTTGAGACTTAGTATAAAATGAGCTGAATAAGCATGTAATTATGACATCTGCTTCTTTTCAGGTACCTCTTTGTAAATCAGTGACAAAGGAATAACAGGTTTAAATATGTGTTAACACTCTGATAGCATGTATAATTGCAATATGGCAATGTGTAATGAAGATTAAATTAGACTGTAGTGTACCTGACATATGCAAGAGCATAATTGAACGGCAGTAATTATGGAATGAAAAAGACTATAAAGTACTAATATTTCAATTCAGTAAGGTAAAACCAGTGTAAAGAAGAAATATTATTAAAATGGTGATGCAAACAAGTACATGATTTTTATAAGGAAACATTAGTTATGTTCATCATTTTTATCTTCAGTATACTTAAGATGTTCTTGGTGTTAGGTAAAGTTTTCATAGACTCTACTGTTTTGATCCTTCTTGGATTTCAGGTGTCTAGGCCCTGCTTCTATACTTCACCTCTGCTACAGCAGATAATGCCCATCACATATACATATAGTACTACTGGTGCATGATTTTATGAGATATAGGAACTGACTTTCAAACATCTACTGTGGTAAAAAACATTCATTCACTGAAGCTGTGTCCTTGAATCAGGGTTTTGAGGAAGGGTTATGTACTTTTTCCTGTATATGAGACACAACCTGAAGCATATGGGAGATCAAACTGTGAGCCAGAGGGTATGGCAAATTATTAACTGAGGTCATTATCACATAACTGGTAAAATATTTATTTTAGATGTGTATCGTGCTATATTTCAACTTCAAATCACTTGTGGAGGACAATTAATTCTAAAGGTTAGTAAAAGAATAATAGGTTTTGATTTAAATACTCTTATTTGAACAAAAATATACAAAATCTGTGAATATGACTGCTGTGAAGTCTATATTATACCAGATATTTACATTATAACCTAAATTATACTATAATATATATTATATATTAAGTATAATTTAAGCAAAAATGTCTTTGCTATATGAACACAAATTAAGATATTCATATACAATAGGATATTATATTAATGAATTCTCATTATTATATTGTATTAAATCATTCTCATTGTGAGAATGATTGCTTGCATCTCTTCTAAAACCCGAAAACCTCTTCATGCTTATGACAGCACACAATAACATTTTAAATATAATCTGTGATCTCTCTGTCATATATTTATCTACATATGTGCCCATATCCATGTGCATATATTTATGAGACCACACAGTATATTTTTCCCGAGAAATGATGTGTCTAGGAATTCTGCAGCTTCTTAGACTTTTTTCTGACAGCAGCTTCTCTTTTGTTCTATCAAGCTGGAAAACAACAGTTCCTCTAAGTGAAACTCACACACGAATATGTTAAAAATAAATTTCAAGCTATATAGAAGGATTTCCAGTGAAGCCATCAGAGCCTGAACAAGAAATAAAACATGTGACCTTCTAAAGAAAATGGTGACCTTTTTTAGCTCACGCTAGATTCCCCTCTTTCAGAATTCTCTATAGCTCTTACTATACAACTGGCTAAATGAATTCCCTTGTGATATTCCTACAAAGACATGTTAAGCAGCCAGATCAGCCTGCGCCACAGAGCAGGTTTCAACTGGAGCGCGGACTCCAGTTTGCTTGGAATTCTTCACACAGGAAGTTTACTGAGCTTCACATGGCCAACAGCCACGGAGTCTCGTTTGGGTTGGACAGGGCCCTAAGAAAGCACGGTCTGGCAAATATTTTCAGAAATTTCTCTTTGCAAGTCTTTCTAGTTTTCGGTGTCTAATCTGTAACTACATGTACACGCTCGTATACACACATACACCTATCCTCCATTAATAACAAACTCAAGCTGCTTTATGAAATTGATTTTGAGTAGCCAGATGCGTATGGAAAGATAAATACTATTTTAGTCCTCATATTGACAGACTGAAATTGCAGAATGTAATAGCTCTTTCTGTAGTTCTACTGCTCACACTTGCTAATTTTCATATCTCCTATCTCGTTGGCTCACTGATCATTTGGATCCTGGGTTTTAACTAACAACTTTTCCATCTGATGATCAATAAAAGCATTAATAGAAGTATATGAAGTTAGCCCAGAAAACTTCAAACTCTCAATTTAATGCAATGGTGGCATTCTTTTCTGGTGGGCTTAGTCAATAAACAGAAGTATTAGAAGATCTTAACTACCATTATTTTAGGACAGATGAGTTAGTTTAAGATTAGAGGAATTATTAGTAAACTTGGACTTTTTTATGGTTTAAAGCAGCATTTAAATAACACTATCAGAACTGGTAAAAATAGTAATATAAGGGAGAATGGATTTTACTTGAAATAATACAAACTCGATTGTTATTTTATAAAAATACATGTAACTCCTGGGAAACAGAAGCCTCAAAGATTTTTAAAATTATAAATTTGATACGTCAATGAAACATCAGTATTTTTATAAAGGTAATTTCGTACCAATATAAATATAGGGTTTGTTTAAATAGAATAGTCATAATGAGGAAAATACAGCAGAATTGTAGAAGCTACAATTTAAGCTGTAATTATGGAGAGTAGGCTAAATAATGGCATAACCTTTTTCTGATGTGCTGGAGTATAAATACCAAAAAAGCCTAAGCACTCTTCTAACAGTTTGTATGAATTACAATTTCAAAAATTTTCCAAATTTGGCTGAAAAATGCACCTGCTTATGCACAAAATCTATTTAGTCACCAGATTTACAGGAATGACAATTAATAGAAACATTCAAACATTTCTTCTATTATCTGAAAATTATTAACGTATCGAAATATTTTAGTCATGTAATGTTAATGTCACCTGAATTTAGGAAATTAATAAAACTACTTGCTTTTAATGTGAATTAACACTGAATAAATTTAAGATTACTTTATTGATGTTAAAGGAATTGTAGGTTTTCTACATAAATGCAGGCACTTGCTAGTGCATTGTTTTATTTTGTTTTAAAATTTGCTGAATGGTAGAGAGGATCTACACATCACTTCCTTTCTTCCACCAGTTTAAGGCATCTCATTTTCAAGAAGTTTTCCTGATATTTACCCTACATTTTTCCCTTTTTACATTAATCTTCTAACTCCTAGTTATATCCCATGAACATCACTAGATAATTCTTTTGACTTATTTGTGTGTTTATATTCTTGAAATATTTATAGACTGCTACCATGCCTCATATCCCCTACCTAGTCATTATTTGGCCAGTCTGTGTTACCTCTTTTAAATCTTTCCTCATAAATCTCTTTCCCTTCACTAACCTCTTTTGTTGCTTTTCTCAGAATTCCCTTCATTTTTCTAGGTCTCTCTCACAGTGAGGTGGCCTGTGCTGGACACAGTGTTCCAGATGTGATTGTCTTCAAGCCATGTCGACAGTGGTCATTACCTCACTGCCCCATGCTGTGATGTTTCTGCACAGACAGTGTAAAATTGTTTTGGCATTTTTGTGTGTGTACATACTTCTCACTGCAAACTGATGTCCAATGTCTTACTGGGCAACAGCATTAAGAATCTTTGTGTTATTGTTTCTCAGGTTTCTCTCTTCAAATTTGATTATACATGTTTATTTTCCTTGAATATATGAGCAAATGAACCTACACACACACACACAGTTCCATCTCCATTGCCTAGCAAATGTAGAGCTGAGTTAAAATTCTCTCCCTTCTCTGTCACATTTGCTAATGGGTACAGACCTAAGTTCTGGGGCCATCAGGAAGATATTGATGTTACTTCTATCCAATCTTTAGGGTATAATTCTACAGACGTTTAGGACAATATAGTTCAGATTATCACAGTTGTGCTCTCCTCCTGTCATTAAATGTGTGCTGCCTTTAAACACAGTAATATGGTTTGGGAAGCTGAGACAGACAAAAAGAAATACTCTTTTTTTTTTTGTTTAATATGCTTATATTTTATCCAGATCAGTTCCAATAACTAACTGATTGTGCAGTCCCAGGAGTATGAGGGCTGGTGTAAGGAAGAGGGAGGAGAGGCTTGAAAAAGGAAGAGGCAAGCGAGACCCCCTAGCAGCTTTGGCTTAAATTGGTTTAAAATAGCAGGGAAACTGCTAACATTAACAGTAACTGGTAACAACTGATATGCACTATCACAATCCAATGAAGGAATAGTACTCTTGGTAAATGGCCAATTCAGTCATATATTTGGCTTTATATTCATGTGTCTACATTAAAATCTATTTTCATCCTTACCTTCGATAATTATATTGTATATTTATTGGATAAAAGCTGTTCAGTATCATATGCTGAGATTTTTTTTTGGTCCTTGTTGTATATACGCATTACTACGTCATGCAAATATGTTTCATGGGTTTAACCAAGTGGGGTTTTTTTCTATTAGAGTGACTTTAAAACAATTTGCATATATATATATAACAGCTTTAGTAAATTAAATCTATGTGAATTGATGGATTTTCATGACTCAAAGTAGTGGCCAAATTCTTAATTATTGCAGCTGTAATAATATTGAAATAGAGAACTTTTCAGAACAGCTTTATTAATTTTAATGCAATGTCTAGAAACCTCTGCTTTTTGTTGAGCAATAAGCCCAAAAAAGAGTCTGACTTTTTCTTCTAATGGATTCAAGTTTTGTCTTTTTTTAGTTCATAAGTTAGCACAGTAATATTCAAAGTATTTAAAGATGTCATGATGACTCTGACTTGTTGTAGAAATAAATAAAGATGGAATCCATATGTTTTTCTTTTGATGGATTAAGGGCCATGTTTACAACAACATAAGTTTACACTGTTGCTGGCCTCAAGTCTTCTGCAGACCTTCATGGGTCAGCTCCAGCAGAGGCTCATTCTTGCTCAAGAGTACAATTACAGTAACTATTTCCATGGTTAGGGAAACAGTCTGTTCTGAATAGAACATACAGCATGATGTTGATGTATTCTTTGGGGTTTTTTTTACTACTTCATATTTAGAGAAGTTTTTGTTTCCAATAGCAGTACTTCAGTATTTAGTGGTTTACTATAGCTATATATTAACATTCCTCAAATATCATTAGAATATTGTCTTCATTTTATTTTGAATGGAGGTAGATTGTTTTTGTGTCACAGATAATACAGATAATTTAAAGAAATATGGAGTCTCATTTTGTAGCTGCTATCCTTCCTTTCTCTATTTCTGTATTTCAAAACCTCCATTGCAGTGTTATCAGTGCTGCAAAGACCACAGAATGAAGCTGCAAGCAAATGATTCCCAATTGCAATTCAGATAGTATATTTAAGAGTCACATCTTCACTGGCTTCATTTTGCTGCTTTTGATTTTCTCTGGAATTAGCAACAGATAAATCTGGATAATATTTTTACAATGTTCATGATGTATGGAGATAAATGTTGGGTTCTTGCACATGTTTATAAGGTCAAGTTTTAAAATTTATATATTTATTCCTGTTAGTGTCACAAGGCCATAGTTTGAAGAGGACTCAGTCTTGATGAGCAATTCTTGGTATTGGTGTTTATAGACTCCAGTCCATAACAGGAAAAAATATTTGCTATTGATCACTGCCAACTATCAGCCTGTTGTTGGCCAAATTTACCCCCAACAAGCATTGCTTTACTCCAATAGCCATACTGAGTTAAGTGGATGAGACTACGTCTAGCACTTAACGCGGGCGTACAGGCCAGTTTGACAAACAAAGAGACTGGCCCAGTTTCCCAGCCTCTGGAATAAAAATCTGCCCTAGCTGAGGTTCTGTACCTTCTATGGCTAGAGAGCAGCACAGAGATGTTCTCATTCCACAGTTCCCTCAAGGCCTAATATGGTAGAAAAGAGAGAGAGCACTAAGAAATAATACAAACTGTAAAGCACATTTCCACTGAAGGCCCTCCAGGAAGATCTTGGTGTAGGATTATTCATGAGCTTCCTTGCAGTGGTGCAGTTTTGTGTATTGTGTCTATTTAATTCAATGTCTATTCATTGTGACATTTAATTCAATGTCTATTTGCACATGATGAGTTTGGTTTGAGTTAATTTCAAATGATAATAATTTACTTGGTGAATTTGTATTGATGAAATTCTCATATATATAAATATGTTCACTTTTTATTGGTATTATTTATTGGTTTTAAAAGTTATTTTCAATGACTTTTGATGGTTTTGGCTACTCAACCTTGAAACAGATCAAAGGACACTATTCCTCTTCTTGCAAAACTTGTTACATTTACAAAAAGAGTAGAGCTACTGAGATATTATTTTTCTTAGATGTAAATATATTATGGAATTATAAGTACTTATTTAGAGAATTAGGAGTTGCCTGGAAATGGTCAAATAAGTTAAGTGTTCATCTTGTGTTTTACAAACATGACTTCCCAAAAGCAGCTTGCATTGTGCAATATTTCCTGGACCATAATCTACAAAACGTGTGGTCATTCATTTGACAGTCATTGCCTGGAGAAAATAGTGGGAATATTATTAATGGGCTCCAGCATTTTGTTATCTACATGGTAGGCTTGCTTCAGCACAGGAAAGCTGTCAATGACCACGTAACATCCTGTTTGATGTGACATGGGAAAAGGTTAGGTGGTTCCCGTATTAGAGCAGTCATTTCTGTTAGCACACCAGTACTCAGTTTTATGGTGCATTGAAAGAAGCCACTTGGGAGGCAGATTTTGTCTTTAGAGAAATGACTAATAATAACAGGTTGGAATATGGAGAGCAAAACATCTTAATTACATCATACACAAGCAGAAACACACAGGAAAATTTAGAGGTCAAACACAGCTATTACAATTTGCTAAGGTCCAGTTAACTACTGAGGAGGCAAAAAGATGCTGGAACATTAAGGAAAATGCATCCCTTGGTGACTGATCTCTGATATTGAAAATTAACCTCTGTAGTGCTTATTTTCTTGCTTTTCTTCATAAGTGACATTTATTAAGGCAGCAGTGGTACATGGGACAATACAAAGACCAGAATACCGCTTCCCGAAAATTTCCCAAACCTGATTCTTTTCTGTTGTTCATACCTTTCACAGTATTTTCCAACTTTTTCAAGATTTTTTGCAAGATTTTGGGAGAGCAGAAATACACTCAGGTTTATAGTTTTGTTCCTTGTGCAAGGCATGCTCAGCTAAAGGGAGCAAGCTAAAATAAACTCCCTTGTGCGAGGGAGCTCAGCTAAAATAAACCTTGCCATTTTCAAAGTTACTTTATACTCTTCAGGCTGCTGGAAGACAAATTATAATCTCAGCAAGTTTTGAGAGAACTGACCCACAAATGAGTCAGCTAAAGTAGAAAATTAGTATGTCAGAGTGAGAATTAAACTTAGTCCAGTGTTTGAATGTGTGAAAAGAGTCATAAATGAACATAAATGAGTACCTCACTAGCCTTTCTCTCTCGTGTTTTCATGTACCATGTAATCAAACAGTTTTGAATTGTACAAATAGGTTTTTGAGAGTAAAACTGAGGCACAAACACCATGTAGATTAGATATGGAATACAGAGTCTGAAGAGCTAGATTTTCAGTCAGGATATTTCACAATCTTTAGTCTTAGCGACCTTTTCATTATAATATCTTGATTTTGCATATTTCTTTTTAAAAATGACACATGGTCAAATTTAGAATTTAATAGAATCTGTCCAAGAGTAGATTGAGAATAGATTGGTATCATCTATGTCAATGAGTATATTACTGTATAAATGTAATATTTACCTGATCTCCTAATTGTTTCTCTTATTGCCACTGTATGTCACTTCTGAACATGGCTCACAGAACCTATTGCAAATAGCATCTGATAATATAATCCCCACTCAGATGGCCCAGAAAAATAAAACTTGATGAAAAAAGAAACCAACTGGAACATGAATGATTAACTCCTTGCTTCTTTCTTTCACCAGTATGAGTTACACTAAAGCAGAATATTTTCTATTTAGTAGAAGTAAAAATAGCTTTAGAGAAGTCTGAAGACTAAACTGACTTTCATTATTCCGTAGTTTATACATGTTCAACGACACATGATTCTCCAGCTCTTTTGCATAAATAGAAGAAAGTATGTGGACAAAAGTAGAGAGAGAAGAGAAATCCTATGCAGAGATATGTTGGTTCAGAGATGCAAGGAATGCCTAAATTCTCTTCTGAAGATAGCCACCTTCAAGCACCTGTTCTGTCCAGGGAAAGGATGGATACATGCATGCACACCTCAAGTGTGTGTGAATTCTCGTGTAAATACCTGGCCATTAAAGCCCAGAACTCAAGTTAATTTTAGATGCCTCAGCTGAATTTATATAAACAAAAATCTTTAAAAATAGAACTTTGATGAGGTTGGGGGTTTTTTTAATAACCATTCCAGATGTCTGCCCATGTTTGTTCTCAGAGAAAATGTTATGCAAAATAAAACAGAGATAAGCCTTTTAAATACATTTTGAAAATTTGCAAGTAAATACCAATAAGTGCCTCTAGCAGTTATATCTGCAGTATGGTCACCTTTGGAACTAAAATACAATATTTCTTATTTTATAATAGAGAAGGGACACCACAAACAAGGAAGAAACATAGCAAATACTCTCTGGTTTTGGTTTGTTTGTTTGTTTGTTTTGGTTTTTGGTTGGGCTTTTTTTTTTGGCAAAAAGGAAAACTAGATTATGAGTGACTTGAGGAGAAAAGTCATGTAATATATCTACAACATAAGATGTCATTTGTTCCTAGTAAAGCAAAGAGTAACTTGCAATCTAGGGAAATAGTTGTGCATGTAATCACCTAATCTGGCAACACAGTAATAATTTAGATTAGAAAGATCTTATCTTATGAAACTGTGGTTTTGTATGTCCTTGAACAGTCCAACTTCAGAGTGAGAGTTTATATATCTCTTATGGTAAACTTGAGCTGTGCTGCAGGTGTTTTAGTTTATCACTGAAAGGAAATGACTTTTTTTACACCTAATTTAAACTGAAGCTATTCACAGTTTAAAATGTTCGGTAACAGTGACCTTTGTAATGACTAACACATTGCAGGTGGTCCGATAGCAGGCCAGTGGTTAATGTTTTCTATTGAGAGAGACAGAATTAAATGTCCACCCCAGAGTTGTTTTCTTCCGTTTATAGTATGAACACAACAGCTGGCACAAAAGTAAGCCACAATTAAAGGGCTTCTGAAAAGTTGCGATCTGTTTAGTTCCTGCAATAGGAGAGCTTTCCTGTTAGCATCTATTAAAAATTTATCATTAAATTTGAAAGCAGAAATCCTGGTAAACATTTGCAACCTAAATCTCTGTATTAGACTTCTGATACTTAAGTTCCAACCTTGCAGTCCCTGCTCAGTCCTTCAGGCAAAACTCCTATTTGTTCTGTAGTTACATGGTTGGGATCAATGAGTGTTTTGTCATGGAGGACTTGAAGTGCTTTATCAGACTTAAGAAAGCTCCACCAAAGCTTTCACAAGTAACTAACTGAGAAGGCAGTTCAGTGTTCCCATAACACCATTTAAAGCAAAACTATGAGCCTGAAGCTTTCATTTTAGCTTGTTTTCATTTTGACAAAAATTGAACATCTTTACTGTGCAGCTGCTGTGCGGCTTTTCCAGATGTGTGTAGACCTGGGCAGTATCTGGGCCAGTCATAACCATTGTCAAATGGCACCTTGATTTAAAATTCTATTTCCTTGTAATGCTTACTGAATTCTAGTGTTGCATAAACAGAGCTGATCCTGAATCCCTTTCATACACTGCAATTAGAGAGTCTGACATAATTCTGGGAGCACAAAAGTACTTGATAAAAATGGGTGAGAAATTTAGGTACTGTCGAAGGACAGTTTTCTACTCAGAAACAATTCTGCTGCTTCTGCTATTTGCCTTGGAGTGACATGAGTTGTTACATGAAGAAAGAACCTTTGAAAGTAAAAACGAATCTGCTTCACAAAAGATGATAGCCTTCATATCTCAGAAAATGTTTCTTCAGGAGGTTTCTTCAGCAGGAATTTAAACCAGCCATATTTTCACAGGAGAGAGGATAACTGACCACAACTCTTGAGGAGATATGATATATAAACAGAGGTGGTTCTGAAAAGTATGTTTCAAATTATTTGGTATGTTAGATACTACAACAAGCCTTTTATGAAACGGTCAGGATTAGGATTTATCAACACTTTGTGAACTAGTCCTTAAAGAAAAATAGTCATCTTACTAATAGGATGCCTGGATAGGACCCATTTCGCTGCTTTGTTAACTATGCACAGATGAGAATCAAGGGCACTCTGTAGTGTTGTGTGTAATACATCAGCTGACATTGCTTTTTGCTGCATGAATGAATGTAGACAAAAAAACTCCACAGTATGAACAGTAGATAAAATAAACTGAATGCTAATTGGGAAAGGGATTGGAATCCAGATCATTTCTGTGTAGAGCCGTAAGAGTAATCTGTTTTGGTCAGACTGAAAAACTAAAGTGAAAATTGGCTATACCAGCTACTCAAGAGACTTTCAATATCTATTTAATTATTTTATTCAGCCATTCCCACTTTGGAATGACATATAATCTGGTTTTATGTTTCTCTTCTGAGAAGAGGGAAATTCGCATTCAAATCCTGTCAGGCAGAGGGTGGGATCAAATCTTCCTGTGTCCTAAAAGAGTGCCATCCTCTGCTATATCACCTTCTGCTAGATGTTACCCTGGAAGTTCTGCTAGGTTTTATAACAGCTTTCTGAAAATGAAATATTTCCTTCAGATCTTTCTCATACTGAAAGTTCATTCATACTGAATGAAGCACACCTTTTTCTCTTCAATTATCTCAGTTTGTGCAGTAAATTTTCAGTTGAACCAAAACAGGCTCTTTGTACAGCTGTGTGAACAAATGGTTTCTCTCGTACTCTTTCCTAACTCTCCCTCCTATACACATTCAAGATCTAAAAAGAAAGCACTATGAGAGACGTGCATGATTAATATATGTTTTATTTATTATTTGAGGATAGATACAAAGTCTAATACAGTTATTAGAAAGAATTGCATTAATATCAGTCTTATATTAATAGCAGGTTTTCATTGTCAGATCTTTATTCTTCAATTAAAAAAAATTGGTTTGCCAAAGTCTTTTGATATTTATACTTGTTTAAAACTTGTTCAAGTTGGTATGGTTTCTGACTGGGACTGACAGTGCACCATGGCTATCTTCTTTATATATGTAGCTTTATATACTTTATAAGTCAATAGAATTGTTCATACTTATAATTCCTTTAAGATTCTGTCATGTTTAAAATATCAGACATATACAAAATTATAGAGAGAAATATGTAGATTTATCAGCAAAAAATTCCGTTGTTATTCTTTTTATAAGCTATACCGTATATGGTACTCATATAAATAATGTTTTTCTCTCTTGTGGCTGTGTTACATAAATAACACACAAAGTGAATATTTAGCTCTAACCCACCTACATTTATATCTTTAACACTAAAAATTTCCATTTGCAGTTAAAGTCTGTATATATATTAGTAAGGCCCTTTATTGTCTTGAAATTAAAGCTTTTGAAGTTTCTTCCTCCCTGAGACACAAAAGAAAGCATATAGTTGACATCAAAGTGGAGACATACTGCTGACTAGTAATTATGGTAGCTTAACGTTGCCCAGTCCCCACCCATTTACAAGCCTGCCTTTACTTTCCTCAGCATGTACTTATTTTGATCAACACCTTTAGAAATAACTGATCAGCCCAGCTACTTATAAAGTTTCTGCAAAATTTGGTTGGAAAACAAAATACTGTTTTAATAATTTATTCTTTATATATCATTTTGGCTTTTTTAGAACCTCATTTAATTACTCTAAGTAAGTTGTAACTGTTAGCTGGGTGTTGCCAGATGTGAAACCAGACACAAGGGTGAGATTTTACAATTTAAGCACAGCTGCTTAAGACAAAATCTGGTTTAGGACACAAGAGATGGATTTAAAATACTACATTTATATTAAAAATAGCAGGGAATCATATGCAGGACAGCTAAAGGTCTTCTTGGCAAACTTATTAACTTCAAGTCAATCCATCCAATCAAAGTCCAAAAAAGGCTTCAAAACCCAGCAAATAACATTTTCCGTCAGTCTTCTCCCCTCATCCACCAAAGCAAACATACAAATGCAGAGCACTGCTCTGTTTTCGAATTAAAGTCTCAATTTTTCTAATGTGTATATTAGTAAGGTGAGCGCTGGAACGAAGAATGAAATGCCTCTGCGTCTTGGAACAGTTTTAAACTTCTCTAAGTACTAGGATGATGAAGTCAGGAGAGGTTTATTTACCTTGGGCATTTGAGTTTTACAGCTTAAGAGAGAATAACTTCAGAAATCCAAGGGAGGGGGAGAAGGGGTGAGGGGGCAGAGTCCTCCCCATTCTTGCATATTCTACTGCATTGGCCAAATTGTTGATATGCTTAGCAGAGCATGTAAGGTAGTGCAGAGCAGCTGAAATAACTCTGCATGTCTTCTGCATGTTGACCTCTGTACTGCATGCGTATGAGGAGAGAGAAGGAGCAGCACCACATTTATATCAATATTTTAACAAGAGAGGTGTGGGACTGGAAAAACGTATCCAGTGAGTAAGCCTTATTTTTCCATAACTAAAATGAAAACAAAAATAAGTTTGAGGTACTTTCCTTATAAAGTGTTTTCGAAT
This sequence comes from Calonectris borealis, assembly GCF_964195595.1. Taxonomy (NCBI): domain Eukaryota; kingdom Metazoa; phylum Chordata; class Aves; order Procellariiformes; family Procellariidae; genus Calonectris; species Calonectris borealis. The sequence continues at coordinate 6,417,069 of NC_134323.1, forward strand.
TATAAAGCTATAATGGTTTTACTAGTTAACTCAAATCTTGTGGGTACCATGTTTGCCCTCACTGTATTCCATCTTATGTTTAGGTGACAGGTATTCAACACCTTGAAGAGACATATTTTTCTTCCTTCTGAGTCCACTCTAAACCCAGCAATGACTCACAACAAGAACAAGACAATTTAGCCACAACAAAAAAACCAGAATCTTCCATCTAGCTTGATTCTTTATTTTGCCTCACTTTAAAAAAATGGTAGATAAAAAGTGAACTTTTCCTACTGTTTCTTCCAAGTTGTTCTCTATCTGCCACTGGATGCTGATCTCAGTTACTGCTTCAGAGCAGCAATCAACTGCAGCAGCTAATTATAACCAGCAGTCCCTGCTTCCCCTGCCTTCTTACCAGGTCATTGCAACATTCATTTTTGAAGTGTTTTTTTCTAAACAGGAAAACATTTCTCCAACAAAAGCCTGTAAATATTTTTCTCAGTAGTACTAGCAAGCAATGTTTAACCCGGTACTGAGGTCATTCAGAAGAGATCAAATGTGATAATGTTGAGCTTTTAGCTGTCAACATAACTTTCTGGCATTTCCATAGAGTTTTCAAACATATAAGCATAGAGGAGTCTGTTTTTCTTGTCAAGGCACACTCCTAATTTCCATCACTATTAATAGGTGTTGTACAGTCTTATCAGGGACATTATAGACCTCCCAAGTGTTCTATAGCGAGTTAACTCTCTTTCACATTTTTATTGATTATCTGTGCCAGATAACAATATACACAAATCTGTGATTTGATCAAGAGATCCTGATGAAGCTCATAAATTTTCAGAATGAAACCTAAGTGTTTCATGAATACTTTCCAAACCTGGTGAATGGAACTGCAGAGTAACGTGGACAATGAGTGTGTTATCACTGTATAAAACAATAGCTAGTCTCTTCTCTCTGCTTGCTCTGTCTCCTCATCAAGTTTTATCACTTCTTCTCTGTTTTGTCTCATTTATTTTCTGTTGGTTTTTTTTTTTTTTTTTTTTCTTTTCCTTTCACTATGACATTAGTTTTCTGTATGGGCCTTCTTGCCAGTAACAATAGTTATTCTGAAGTGTTTTGTGTTGTTTATAAAAGTCAAGTAGCCAGTAAAGCAAAGCATTTATAAACTTCTCCTAAAGCATTTATAAACTTCTCCAACAATCATTATTTATATAATACTTATCAGGATGTCATGCATTCTATTTATTTACTGATCTACCCACTATTGTCATCACGTTGATTTAAAAACAACAAAAAACACCTTTTATTTTGATTTCTTAAGAAGTAAGGAATTACTGGAGTAATGAAAATGTAAATGTTCTGCTACTTTGATCAAGAAACATAGAATGATGGATGAGTTCTAAAGAACAACTCTTTGAACTTCTCAACTGAGTGTTGAGAAAGGGGCATCTTTCTACTCCAGCCTCCATTCGAAAATATTAGCATTTCTTTTATTAAATGACGATGCTTGGTGATTTCCTTGCTAAGTATTACCAACATGTAGGATGGGCCTTCTTGAGTGTTATTGCCCATATGCAGTTCACCTTAGAAAGAATAATTGCTTTTATTGTCATTAAAAGCAATTAAGTACATATGTAATGTTCACCCTTCCCCAATAGCGTTACTAGGCTCCAACATTTACCTACCAAATCTCAGGTTTAACATGAGAAATCAGGCTATTGGTAGAGAACATTATCTGACTTTATAATAAATCTGTCAGAATTACTTGGATTTCCATTTAGAAAAGCATTCAGACTTTTCAATTCAAGTCTCTGTGGCTATTTGTCTTTATCTGCCTATACGTGATTTTTTTTTTTAAAGGGTCTCTCTTCCAAACCACTGCACAGTACTACTCTGACTACCTGGTGTAAGGAAAAGGGAACAGGAACCTGGCAATGGTCAGTGACTTTGCATCTCAACACATTTGAAGATATTACACATTTTCTTCAAATAGTGTTGTGAAATTGGACTGCTGACAATAATATAACAGTTTATAACGGCTTTACTTTTGAAAATAAGTCTATTGCTAATTTTGAATGTGTCAGAACAAAACTCTGTTCTCCAAGCTTCATTTAAAATGTCTGCTGACATTGAAGATATTCTGTGCTACTCAGAACCCTAATTGATGTGTATGAGGATGTCAAATTCCTCTCACATGACTGCCTCGAAAGAACAGACTGATTATGTGGGAAATCATTGTTGAGTAACAACAAGTTTTTGTGGTACAATATGAACAATTATTATTTTCTAACCAGTTAAGGAAACTAAAATCCTAGTATTTTCGTTTCATTCCCACTTAAAATAGTAACTTGCCATGCAGTGTCCTCTGCTAATTAAAAATATTAACAGTGCCAGCACTGAAGACTACCTAAGTAATTTGTCTCAGTAAAAATTCATCCAAACCTGAAGCAAGAAGAGGGAACAATTTTAAAATTAATTGCCTAAGATTATGCATGTCAATCTTATGATGAATAGATGGTACTGAATTCCATGAAATAATTTAGTACATAAGAGTCTATTAGCTAGTTAGAAACCTTGACCCCATTTAACAGTTATGGCCCACCATAGCATCTAATCTATATTAGTTGATTTGTATACCCTTTATGATCTGAACCAGATCCCATAATGTCAAAAATCGTAGCTATCACATTGACTTATAACCCATTAAGAATGCAGGATCAGAAAAATCAGATATGTTTGTCTCAAGAGTGAGCTCTGCTAGCATATTTACTCTACACAGAAACAGATTCTGCCCATTGCATTTTAAAAAAATGAAGAATCCATCCCCAAGTGCTTTTAAAATCAAATGGGGCATGGGGTGATCAGTTTAAACTATTTCGAGTTGGCTTTTCACTGCAGTATGCATAAAAAAATAATTAATCATTATTTATATTTTCTTTTTAAGAGCCAAATATCAGTAGATAGCTTCTATCATTCTGTGCATATTTGTTTGCCCACAAAATTTAGATCAGCAGATCATTTTAAACTGTATCATGCTTCTAAATCCCACAGCACCTATAGTTACCTGTGATGGAAGAAGAAAACTATTGATTCTACATAAAAATGTGGTAGAAAAAAGAAATACATCCCTGAACTTACTTTATTTTTTCTTGTTAAAAAAAACAGCCAATGGTTCTCCAGGAAAAAGTATGATGGGAATACATGACATACTTACAGAAGTTAATCACAGAGCTCTAATTTACCAAAGTATGTCTTAAAACTATTATAATTATGTATGGCACTTATATTAATATCTCATGCTTTATTCCAGAACCTTAGCTTTTTGGAGATATAAACTGGAAGATATCAGCATAGTTTATTTTGGTATTGTAATGAGGTTTAACTCTATTAAATATGCCAGGCTAAATGTCAACATTTAACAGTTCCACTGCCTTCTATTTTCACAGAAAAATCTAGTAATAACTTCTTTCCTTTTCCCAATGGCTTCTAATACTTGTCCGGATTAGGAATTTAATTAGCAAAAGTTAATATGATTTTTTTTTTTTTATTTCAATCCTACAAATCCTGATGTAGGTTCCTAACTAGAGGCAGAATGCAAAATTGCATTCACTTCCACATAAAGTTAAATATATCAAAGTTCTCTCAGCTATCAATTTAAAAATAACAATGGAATTAAGCTGTCACAGAATTTGTAGTGTCTTGGACCTAAGCGACATGGGGCTTTACCAGCTTTTCTACAGTCTCATAGGTGTGTATATAAAATAGCCTAGAAATTGAAACTGCAATTTTTACTTGAAGAAATTTCTTTCTGGTTTGGTATACATATGTTACTTTTTTTTCAGAGTATAGTGCGTATTTATGTATTTGTATTTGGACAAAAATGTGCAAATGAATGAAGAGGAGAAGTAGAGATGAATATGAAAACTGACCTAGGAGCAAGTTAATATAATCATTAATAATTTTAACTATGTATATGGAAAATAGCAATCTCTAAAGACACCACCATCAGATATTCCCAAATGAAATATGTATTTGAACGTATGCATACAATTTCTATGCAATGTATGTTCTTTTTACAACAGGTTGTATGAAACTTGAAAGCAAGAAAGTTTAGCTCTCTATATGCTGTTAATATGTACACATCCACAGAGCAAGCTGCCCTTCTATATGTAGTGATACCTTCCTGCTCCTCTCAGAAAAGCAGGCAGAATGTTCTAACAGCCTTGGAGAACCCTTCTAGTGTTCTTTGCATGTAGAGCTACGATAGCATACGTTCAGGATTCAATTTCAATATACAGGGAATAGATTTGCACTTCTTTCATAATTTTTTTCATGTTATAAAACTTCATATCCTTCTGGTAATGTGTTGATTTACAATACGGTTGCCTGTAAGACAGATCTGGAAAATACAGATGGAGGAAGGCATATATAGCTAATATTCTTTGACGTTCTACGGCATACCCACACACGGTAAAGATTGAACAAGCATGGCAAGTGTTTTTGCTTTTACCAATAGATAACATGAAATCCCTAATATGAAGTAACCTTTCCAATAATTCTGTAAGTGATCAAGAACGCAATGGGCTGAAAATATCACCAAAGCCTAATCACTTGATCCCAAGTTTAATGAAGTATTTAGGGCCAAACTTGCCATTAATTTAAATGGGAAATCAATGGGAAGTTAGGAGCCTAAATGCTTTGTTGAATCAGGGCCTCTGGGCTCAATTGAGATTCCCATAGTGATCACTGGAAAGACTTCCATTGAAGCTCTGGATGGTGCTAATCACTTCCATATCTGTCTGTTGGTACCTACCTGGCCCATTTACAACATTTATTTTGTGGGTTTTATTAGGGACTAAAAGTGACACTTTAAAAGCATCTAATATACAGATAGATAGATTCATACTAGGACTTCGAGTAGGATCTGAAATATTTTCTAAAATCTTTCTAGTGCCTACCTGCATTTCCAAGCACATATCTACAGTAAAAGCTAACACTAATGATTGAAATACCCAAATCCTAAATTATACTTTCCTCCTTTCTACCTCAAAACCATTATTTTAGATTTTCTATCTTGAATGCAACCAAGAATTTGAAGAATTATTGCAATAAATTTTTCCTACCACTGTGTCTGGTATCAGTCAAAGACACTTGGAAAATTGGCCTAATTTGTGAACTTTTCTAATAGAATATTTTTAAGATGTTGAGGATTCTGGAAAAAAATGCCAGATTTCAAATTTTTGACTAACTAGAAAATCTGATCAATAGAGATAGATGAATAATTAATTCTAAATAATATCTCCTGGTTTGTTACTTTAATCCTACTAAGTAATTATTCAGTTTTATCTTATAGTATTCCCCAGCTCATACTAACTGGCTTAAATAATTCACTACGGGCCAAAGCTTGATTGCACTGAATTCAATGGCAAAAATCCCATTTTCTCCAGTGACAACAGCATTTAACCCTGAGGAACTGACCTTAAGGTTAATTAAATGTTTGAGAAAACCTGAGGTGATTTATAGTTTCATGCTGAAAGCAAGAAAAATTCACAGTTTTGTTAGGTTTTGATGTAAAACAAGATAAAATATAGTGCTCTCAAGCTGAGTTTCACTTTCAGGTTTTTTTTTTTTTTTTAATCTGAAACTCAGAGAAACTCAGATTGAGTGAAATGCACGTTGTGGATTGCACGCAGATTTTTTTTTTTTAACTCCTTAAGAAGCTGGACCCACAAACCCACACCTTTGCTTCTGTGAGCTCCTTCACACATCCCTACTAATAATCAGTCTTTTTATTACAGGTTTGTTTTCATGGTACTTTTTTACTGGAGCTACTGCTAGCAGTGCTGGGTATATTTCTTCAATGTGCATATAAACAGTCATGAAAGAAGAAAAAAAGAAAGCTTTCTGTATACACATTTCATGGAATGGACAGCATTAGTAAAGGAATGTTATATACTTCATTTGATTAATGAGTTTTGAGGAGATTCATGTGCTTAAGCACTGTAAAGTAATTTAGAATCTAATTGCAATGTTTTCCAGAATGTTATGTTGCTTACATTATCCTTACCGAATACAGAAATTCAAATCCATCCTCTACATAGCTTTATGATACACAGTGGCACGATTGATTTTACTAGAGGGTAACCAGATTACACATGCAAGTATGTTGTTCATTTAAAGACATTAAACTTTCTTCTGTATATATGGTTAAAAATACCCAATACCAATATGTTAATATACAGATTTCTCAAGGTTTGCTATACAGTTCTGCCATTTAATAAAAGCAGGGAAAGAATTTTCCACTGTAATTGCATATAGAATATTAAAGATTAGACTTTGCACATAAAAATAATGGTAATTTTTCCCTTTGATTTCCTCAGCTAGTATCCACTCAGACAGAAGTTGACTATGTGTATCTATCTATTTGAGAGCGGAAAAGGTACTGCTCTATGCAGTCTATAGGTGGCAAGGAGAATTAAGAGACGTATTTACCAGCAGCTATACAAAAGAACACAAGCACTGAAATCATCAGAAGCTGTGTAAGCAAAGACATCAAACTGAATGGAAGCTGTGATGTTGAATTGAAACTCATGTGCACAGAGTTTAAGAGTTTATAACTTCCCTGATTCCATGAAGAGGCTTTTTCATAACAAAAAAGCAGAAAGCACCTAAAACAGCTCACCAAGTTGCATGACTCAGCTGACCTAGTAGTAAGATGATCTTCATCTTCAGAGCAAAATGCTGAGAATAGGAGAAAGGGTGTTTAAGAATTGCTTGAAAGCATCTCAGTTTTCTGAAGCTCTCTGTTGCTTGCCCACGCTCTAAGATCACTACTGTGTATTTGGTAAAAGGGTCTGGATTTTTTTTTTCCCCTCTATGTCCCTGACCAGGAGTTAGCAGAATGAAATCACGACCACAGACCCCAAAATGGATAAAAGGAAGACCTTAACAGTGAGCTAGATGTAGATATCCAGAACAAGAGAAAAGGTAATGAGCTTTTATCTTTTAGCACATTGCTTTATCTCTTGTTCCTGGGTATTTACATCTGGCTGGTATTTTACATATTTCCTCTTTCCTCCTGCAGGACATTTTTCATGTTGTCTGCTTTCAGTTTGCCTTGAATTACTCTCCTTTAACAGAAAAAAATATATTTCAAGAGTAATTTTCTGAAACCTAGACATTTAGAGAGAAGTCTTCTACTGTCAATGTCCTTGATGATGCAGAACCGAGACCCAAGTTATTAGAGTAAAACCTGCTTTTTACAGAGACAATAGCTTTTTTGACTGTGTGTCCGGTATTTAAACTTGAAGTCGGCTAATTTAAGGTCACAATATTTAAAAAGGTCTATATATAAGGTCACAATATTTAAAACGTCATGAGTTTGTCTTTTCTCTATTCTTACTTGGGGCTGACAGGGGATGCTTTGGCCTGCTGTAGATTCCATGTCTGTTTCCAGAAATTCCATCCGACCTTCAGTTTCCTGATATTTTTAGGGTCTGTCAGTGTGCAATAATATCTAAAGTCTTATTTTTCATGCTTATGTTGTGCTAATTGTCATGTATATGTTAGCTTTGTCAGAATGGCTTAAGAGGAAGTGCTGAAAGTAAGGAGTTGACCACTGGCAAAGAGTGACCTTTAAAAAGGAAAGTACAGCTTTATAGGAGTGAAGTATCAAAATTACCTCCTTCATTTACAATCTGTTGAAAGCCAACACTTTTTGAAAATGTTATCAGAGGATTGTTTTTCTCTATTCCATTCTCTACTGTAAGCATTGATACTGCAGAGGATCTAGAACAATGAGGAGGCTGTAAGATAGATTTTACTTTGCTGAAAACAAACCGTTGTTGGTATTTTGGGATACTATCTATTGTATTATGTATTGTGGAAAAGAGGATGCCTCAGTAAGTTACAGCACAGTGATCAACACCAATCATCATCACCAGTAATTACCACAAAACCAGGTAAAATGTAGAAGAGGAAGAATACTTTTGCTTAGATTCTTGATAATTGAAGTTTCATTACTGAGCCTCTTAATATTTACTCTCCCTGGAGAACTGTAATTATCTAAATGCTCTGTACTCCTTGTCTTCCTTTCTCCTGATTTTTTTCCCAGTTGTTACGTGGCAAGAAAAACTTGACTCACAGATTGAAATCCATGGATTCCAAAGAATAGGGAACCTATTTATGCATTATTAGGTATTTATAAGCTAACAGTAAACGTTTTATATATATTTGGAGATTAGGAAAAGAGAAGGAATGCCCCAGGTTCCATCTATTTATAATCCACATATTGAAGGTTACATTTGATATATAAAGTTTTAGTAGATGTGTCTGAATATAGAACTGGGCAACATATTTCACATTATTTTACACTCCTTTCCCCAGAAAAGTGAAAAAACACACTGAACCATCTTTGCATCTATAAAAAGACATTGGAGGAATCATTGATAAGGTTCAGATGTCCACTGCTAATGACTGCACTGAATCAGGGAACAAACTTTTCAAGTTTATTTTTTCAGTTTATGCAATGTTGCAAATTAGTGTGTTTCTCAGCTATGTTGAGGAAAATAATTATGAGAAAATGAAAAAAGAGACAAGTATTTTAAAAGAGGATTCAATAGCATAAGTCCCTAGTCTATGTTGTACCCACTGGTGATATTACAAAACATCTAAACCAGATTGGAACATCTATGGGATTTTTACCCTTGGATAACTTAGGGGGACTATTTGAAAATCCTGTTATGGGAACCTTTCTACTTGCTCTGAGTCAGTTGCAGGTTTAAGTTGCAGCTGTTCCACAGCAGACTATGAAATATTCAATTCTTAAGAGTTTGCAGAAGAACATTCCACCTTCTGTCCATTGTTCGGGAAGTTTAGAATACATGAAATTTGAGTATATCAAAGGTTTTGTTGGTACTTTTCTATTTTTTTTTTTTTTTTGAGGAATATGACTAAGAGTTTTGAATTTATCACTTTTGATGAATAATGAAAATGTTCCCATGTTATTCGTCATTAAACCACAAGTACTGCTGCATTTTTCACTGTTGTTGTATAGTCCTGGAAATGATCAGATCACAAGTGATCAGGCAGCTAAATCTTTGGGTTGGATATGATCTTATACAGTGAAAGCATTAAATCTGGGAAAACCTTACTTTTGCTTTCTGATTCATATTTAAAGCTGTGGGGTGTCATCAAAACCTGCACAGATTTTGACCCTCGGTACAGAACAGTGAGTTAAAAATCTGCCAATTTTGTTGGCAGATGGGGAACCCCTCCCCATTTGGGGGTACTGCAATCAAGTGGGTTTTTAACTGGTGCAGCACATCTTTATTTACAACTGTTACGTACTCAGCACAACTTGTAAAGTGTGTTTTTTCTAAAACTTTCCATGTGATACAGCTCTATATATTATATTACACTTATAAAATCCACCAAACCCTTATGAATTAAAAGATAATTAGTGGTTCAAAACACATAAGACATTAGGCCAGAAGTGTCAAAAATGTCATGAAAGGCCATAAATCATAGTATACTTGCATTGATCCCTTATATAGTTAGTTTTTAAATCATCTCTTTAACACCTTGTAAATGTACAAACAACTATGAACCCAAGGGAAACTTTAATATGTTTTTCATACATATTTTAATTTCATCTCAAAGTACTGGCTGCATAAAAATTAAGTCAGACTCACAAAAACTCATTGATTTCCTCTGGATAAAACCCATCTGTCCAAACTAATTTAGAACCTTTTTGAAGCTGTAAAGTTAGTCATGCAACACTGAGGTCATTATGGACATCCTGTACTGTAGGAACTCTAGTGTAATTTTAAGAAGGTAATTTTGTTATATTTACTGTATTTAAATACAGTGCTACTTTTAAGGAACAAAAGCCTTACTGTCTAACTGTATTGAAAGTAAACCAGAAGCTGTGAAAAGTGAGATCTGTTCTTTTCCTTGTGATTAATGCACCTTTCTGCCAAAATTGAAACTTCTTAACTGAGCTCATTTAATACAAAGTAAACGAATTCTGCTCTTTGGATTTGATCCGCTGGCTAAGCTCTATAGATAAGGGTCTAACAGTGAATAGCTTTCATTCTAAACAAAGGATGTTTTGATAGAAAGGTCAGAGCTAAGGTCTTTTATATTGTGATAACAGGAAAAGGAAATGACATATTAATGGCAATTCATGCCATGGTGGTCTGCTGAACATGGTGGATCCAAAAGAAAAAAAAAGTCTGCAGTGCTATTTTTTTAAGGACATCAGTCTTTAATTGGTCTTATTTTGAATGACAATTTCTTTCATTACAGTTGGCAAGACAGAGATGCCAAAATGTACAACACTACTACCACAGGGAAGATTGAAAAAAATTGTGTGTATTGATCTGGATTCTGCCCTCGAACATTTTGCTGCCAACCAGAATATTAAGCAGGCTTAGACACTGTGAGTCACACTTGTAACAAATGGTGATCTGTAGCTAATTTTTATAATGTGATAGACTTTAATTACATGCTGAATCACTTGAATAGGGCAAATAAGTTTAAATTAAGAGGTTCTCACTGTGGCTCAGGACACGTATAACATGTGCAGTGTTTGTGATTTTGGGAACAGAATTTGTCATAGCAGAAGCTTCATAGCTTCTGCAATAGAAAGCACAGGGAGTTTTAAAATATTTCTGCACATTAAAAATAAAAGCTATTGTGCAATTGCAGGACTAATTCTACCACAGAAATCTTTATTCTGAGATAAACAAAATGATGTGATTAGGTTAGGCAGTCACTTCAGTGAAGATACTCAAAATGGTTATTCCAGTCCCCTTCCCAACCTCCCACCCCCTCCCCTTGAGGCAGGCTGCTTTATCTAGAGCCAGCTGATGTTATCTATAATGCCAGCAGCTTCTTACATATCCACATTGAGTCCAACAATTTCACGACATAGTATGATATTGTAGATTTCCATGTTACCTAATGAAGTCTGAATTGTATAGTATTTGTTTTATGCTTAGTAGAGTATCAACACAGAAAACAGCAGGATCAAGTATTCAAGAAGCAGTGTAGGATGACAGCAGAATAGTACATTTTTCCTGTTCGTGTCTCACATCTCCAAAGAGAAAACTTCCCCTTGCCTGCTTCCCACCCTTCTCCCTTGAGATGCATTCCCCAGTAGTCAGTCACTTTGCGTGTTGGGCAGCAACTGCTGAATTGGTGATGTTAGCAAAAGGTGCTATCCCTTGCTACTATATCCAAGCACTGCAAGCTGCTCTCTCCTTTTCTAAACTACCACAGCACAAATAATGTCATTATATTTGCTTGTAAAGGCCTGTCAAGCACTTTTATGACACCAGATAATTCTGAAGAGCATCACATAGAAAAGACACCAGAAACCAAACAACCCCCACCACACTTATGTCTGCTATTTTAACAATCTCCCACCCCCAGACAGAAGATTAGAACCAATCTCATTACTTGCAAAGTGGTCTGTTGCATGCCATCTCTCTGGAAAATCTTTGAGAGTACACAAACCCACCTTAGAAATGCTTTGCCATGCCATCTGGGAGCAGCTCTGGGAAACTGTTCTTTTAAAAAAAAAAAAAAATCAGCTGCACACAACTGATTTAAGCTCCAGCAGAGAGAAATGCAGGAACTCTAAAACAGTTGCTTACTCAGGAGAGAAGCTGTGTGCTTCTAAGCCATGTAGCATGAAGATAGTTACACACCTGAGGTGCACACCAGCTTGATATAACCCAGCTATTAGGCAAGAAGCAATAGGAATGCAAATAATTAAATCCTCCTTTGAGTACGTCAGTATATCCCGTTGTCCAGTGTCTATTCCCTTGTCTTAGTGTGATCCAGCTGGATGGCTGTTCTGTTCCTGCAGGGTGTGAAAATACAGGACCAATAGCTTTTCCTGAGTCTTGATGGAATGTCAACTCAAACTCTAGTCATGATGAACCTCCTTTCCACATCTCCTGTCTTCCCAGCTGATAATTCTCAGAGATCTCAAATAGCAGGCGCTACTATCTGTTCACACAATTTGCTAGCTATCCCACTCAGAAAAGAAAATATCTGCTTAAAAATGATATTCCCTAGTATCATTCTACTATATTTCCTACTATTTGCCCATAGTACCTGGTGTCTCCCTCAGCCTTTCTTATTATACCCTACAGTGGTGTGAAAAACTTATTTCAATTGGTTCTTACTTGGGTATTCAAACACTGTTATTTTACCGAAGTGTGATTGTAACATAAATGTTTATCTTTTTACTCAATGACACTAAATAATATCTGAAAAAATAAGATATCAGCTAATATTTTGTTTTAGAGAAAGCTTTTAAATGAAGAACAATTTGGATACTAGTGAAGTATATGCAAGTGAATAAATGTGATATCACTTTGAAATTTTTTTTAAAGTTATAAACCAATAAACGGCTCTTTATGAGATAGTTAAATTTTGTCAGATTTTAATCTAGTCATGGAATGAAAACAGTTTCCCATTTTGTAGTCTGTTACCAAGTAGTAGTAATTTCTTTCAAAATCAGATTTCTTCCTTTTAATAGGTAGCTATTTAAGCGCCATAGGAACAAGGCAGTAGTGTTTTGTAAAATGTTTCAGGAGTCCTCTGGATTTTTTTCAGCTCTCATTATAGATATGTAATTTAGCTCCTGCATCTGACTAATCGTGCTACAAAAAAATAAACCTGATATGCAAAGTTTTTACAGTGGCAAAGTTCATGAAAGCAAATGAAACTGCATTTATTTATTTGCTACTTAAAAAAATTAAGAGAACAGCATACTCAGGAAACACGATTTGAGATATGACTTGATTGTGAAATAACTTCTCAAATAACTGCCACAATTACAAATGATTGTGCAGTTGTAGGTGACATCAAAGACAAGATCGTTTTAAAAGACAGTGTGTATGTGCATGTAGCACATATTTTATAAGTGTATTCTAGAAGACGGAATAGGCATCTTTTGAAACCACACTGCTCTTGACTGAGCTACTAATTGTACAAGACTAATTTGGATCAATATGCTTAAATGATGGACAGTTTCTTCTTCCATGGTTCCCACTTCACTCTGTAAACTGGGAAGAGAGCAGGCAGAGCGCAGGAGATATGTAAGTAATATTCTGCTACATAGAAGGGTGAACTTAATCCTCAGAGCTGACCCTGTCACTTAGAGGTAGTGTTGCAATCTTCACTCATCAAATCACTTTGCAAGTACAAACTAAGTAGGATTTTCTTTAGCAGTCTTTTCCACTAGCAAAGATTCCATTCTTAAACTTTTTCTTTATCTTTAAAAAAAAAAGTCCATTGGTAAAATTAATAAGGAAGGAGTAATGTACTTGTGGCAAATGCGTCAAGAAATGCTAAGATTTTTACTGAATGGTGAAAAAAAGGTGAATTAATTTACCCCATGTTATTTTTCCTGCTATCATATTTTTTATAGCACTCTCAAAAATTCCTGCCTTATGCTGTCCTTGTCAGTGTCTCTTTGTCTCTATCTTTGAGGGAATAGTTCATCATAAAAAAGGGGAACACATTGGAACAACAAAATTTGTTCCTTATATTCTCCAAAAAGAGTCTTCTTATGCAAGGTCCTCTTTAAAAATGCATCTGTCATACTCTATGAAACATTTTATATGACCTCTGTTTTGATACCTCGTAGTCCTAATGTTTCCCAAGACATAACCGTGACATAAGAAGGTACTACTGTCTCTGTTATAGTGAGGGGAAATTAAAGTACAAAGTGGCTATGTGAATTGGCAAAATCACAGAAGAGGCCTATGGGGGAGCAGGAAATTGAATACCAGCCTTGTAGCTAAACCAGCATGTCAGCCTTCTCTTTGAAAAGAATAAATGGTCCTGGAACTACTGAATGGTTATTGAAATCAATTTGCAAGAAATAAGAGAGAGATGTTTGTTACTTTTCGCAATATTTTTGCCCCTAAACTAAGGTTTATATTTCAAATTTCAAAACTGATGTGCTTTCAAATGACAGAAATAGGCAGATCTTCAAGGAGAAAAAGCAAAAGATATTAAAACTATAGAATTCTGAAGAAATCAATGTAAATCACAGTCAGAATGTGATGGTAAAACATCTCACATGTGGCATTTATATATTTATGTAACTTACACACACGCACATTCTAATCCATAAGAGTTGTCCTCCCTCCATCACTTCTGACTTTATTGTTAAGGCCGTTTTCTGTAAAGGCAAGATATGTTATTAAAAGTGGACTTCAGATTTTTGTATAATGCCTTGATGACAAAATATACCCTCTTGTTCCATGTTAGTCAATATTTCATGCATATCTTACATAACTTTATTTATTAGTGTTCATCACATAATTAATTTCTTTTTCTGATTGATGGGATTATAACAATTGAAAAGTAGCCAGGGTTTTTAGAAACAGATTCAGTATCAAATATCTTCCCAGTTATAAATTGCAAACGTACACACTTGCTAATATTGCATGATCTTCAGGATCTTAATTTAACAACCTTATTTTAGTACATCATGGTTCTGAAATGCCAAGACTGAAACAAAAATCAAGAGGCCAGTATATGGCATATTTCTGTATGACATTCAATGCTAATTATTAGCTACATCGAGGAGGTCTGGAGGTGTTATAATACTGAAGTCATTAGCCTGACTGTTTATAAGCTATTATTTAACTACAGTGTAGCGTTAAGGAGTCAGCTAGCTACATTTGTACTCGGGGAGAGACATTTACCATCAAACAGAAATTCTGTACACTGTTGTTTTCCTGACATTTTGCTCAGCTGTTCACTACACATTGGAAACTATGATTACTAAATTGTTTGTTAAATTCAACATAAAGTTTAATGAATTAGAGAAATATACTTTACTAAGAATTATATTTAACAGAGATGAGCCTATGTCCTAACAACAATATTCATGCTCAGAAGGAAAGAGAATTTAGTAGTAGGCAGCTTCCTACTATGGAATGAAATGGCTAAAAACAAAACAAAAGAAAAAACCCTCTACTTTTTTTTTTTACCCTGGTTTTATATTTATGGCTAAAATCAGAAATACAGATAGATGAAATCTTAATGTCTTTGCAATGAAAATGTTTTGAAACTTTACTAGAATTTCATCTTCCTCTCTCTTTGGGCCACTTCTTATCCAGTTCATTTCAGATGATGACAGCCCTATAGTGATCTTCTCTTGACATTCAAAGAACTTTTTTCAATTGTCGTGTCATTCAATCCATTCATTTTTATGCTTCCAAGGACGTGTTTGCTAAAATCTAACAAAAGATCTTCAAAAGAATTTGCATCTTTCTGAATCAATTTATTCTGTTCACATACATCTTCTGTTTTCAGACATTAATTTATAAGAAAATTTTACAATATGTCATGAGGTAGAGCTGTAAATTGAGGATGAAATTTTCACCTGAGCAAAACCTTTTGAGTGTTGCAAAATACCAGTAACTTTTGTAGCCACATTTATTTGATGTCAAGAAAAAGGAAGAAGGATTACAAGTTGGAATAATTAGTATTGGAAACTAATCTTCACATTGAACTCTAATGGAAATGAATGGGGGAGTTTTTGAGAGAGACTTTTAATCACCACTTTTATAAATAGTGAGCCTCTTATCACTGCCTCTTAAACCCTTCATTATTTTTTTCTTTTCAGACTTTTCCTTTTCTTTCAGACTTTGAACTGGTTCTTCTAGTCCTAACAATGGATGGTTTAAACACACAAATAAAATCTAACATCTTTGAAAAAATAACTGGAAGGGAAAAAATGATACCTAGTACAATACACATTAAATTCACTGTAACCTTGAGAACAAAATTAGTATGTGCAATGGCCATCACCCCAGTCCAGTTACCAGTGAATGAACTAGTAATCTCTGGACTTAAACTCATGACTTTCTAAAGAACATTAGCTAAGTGCTATAACAAATTGGTATCTTCTCTGAATTAGGCTTGTAAGGGATACATCAAAATTGCCTGAACCTTAGAACTCAGTAAAAAGTTCAGTTCCATGATAAGCCACTTTGACAGAAGATAAGAAGAATATGATAGACCCTGAGAACATATCAAATGTGAATGACTTACAGTTCATATTAATGCACCCCAGTGGTAGCTATTTAAGTAGGTATTATTCAGATATTTCATTCAATTATATTTTACCTAGGTAAAAGGTAACACATTTCTGATGCCAGAAACTTGGCAAACTGGTAATACATTGATCTATACAGAGTGAGAATTTAACACAAAAGGTTTCACACCTTTAACACAAAAATGAGGAAGTATCAGAGCTTTTAGAAATGTATGTAAATTTTGTGCTACCCAATTTTTAATCCACAAACATTTCAATTTACAGGAATATTTGCGTCTTCCCATGTGTTAGAGGAATGGTTACTTTTTTTCTTCCATGCCATTTATCTCATTGTAATAAACCAGTACTTCCTCCCCTACTGATCAACACTGATATCATATCACTGGTAATAGAAGCTACTTCTGAAGTGTACGGAAGATCAGTATAATCGAAAATCAATGATCTAAACTGAGGCTGGTTGTTCTATAATGTGGTTTATGTAATTTGATAATGCCAATCCTAATGGAGTTAAATATAATCCATCGAAATTTCAGGATGCAAGGGTCAATAGGGAGTGCAATGCCTCACTTCCCAGCAATTACCACTTATTACTGGGGCAGTGCTTTTGCTTTGCTGTTCTGCTTGCCTCAATAAATAATATTTGGAGACCCTGCAGCTGCAGTCAATAGAGTACAGTTTTATTGTCACAGCTTCATAGTCAGATCAATACCAACTCTTCTGAGACACAGGAGAGAACCACCACACGCCAGTCTAATGAAACCATGTGTTTTTATGATTCTGAAATTATTCATTTTATTCATTGCTCATGCTTAATGTCACTGTTGCTTTTAATAGGGCCCCTTTGACTAAACTTTTATGTGCCCTTCACATGACATTTATGCGTACAAAGAAAGGGAATTTGTGTTCTGAAAATGAGTTATAGTGAACCAAAATTACAAACATTTCCTGATTTTTTTCCTGATGTCGGTTTCAGTTACAAGATTTCCCTATGTTGCTGTTGCAGGGTTTAAGAATAAACTAGAAAATAACCAAAGTGCCTAGGTCGACCTCATGCTGCAGTTTAAAATCCATTAAAGGACAACGTAAGCTTCACTCTCTCAGGAGTGTGATTCTGGTCCTCAGAACAAAAACTGGTTAAAAAAATTGATGATTTTTAAATATGTCCAAAAAGATATCTGCATCTTTATGACATTTTATATGTGACAGCTTGCTCTGCAAACATTGGGCTCAGAGGTTGGCTATGCAACTCTAAAAGAATCTTAAATGATTTAAAGGAACAAGTTCCATCAAAGAAAGATGATGGAGGAATTCAAGGAATTGCGTTTAAGATACAAGTTAAATTCTCTTGTGCAAACATCAGTAGTGATGTGAACAAGCATCAGGGAGTGTGAGCTGGTGTAAGGAGTTCTGATTTAAATCAGGAAGGTATTGCTTGTGAACTCGTTCAAGAGTATGTGAATCTTTTTCTTCTTAAGTGGGACATAGACTTTCCCACTATGCTGTCTAAATAGATACAATAAATAGTGATGGACAATATTTATATTTATATTCTGAGATTTGCACAAACAAGACAAGTTTTCTTTTTACCAGCCTCCTTTTTATCCCGCTTTTCATCACAATCGTGTATAAGGTGCACAAAAAATGCATCGACAGCTCAAATTTAAGAAATTAAAGAGGTTCTGGAAGTATCAGAAGAAAATTACAGCCCTTCTAGGTTAATGACAAATACAACATACAAATTAGTCCATACAAAAGGAAGGGTATAGAAAATGTCTTTACATTGCAGCTATCTTTACTAATGTTTGCTTTAAAATTACACGACCATTTTCCAGGAAATACGTTGTATCATGGAAGCAATTTTCTTTATAATTATTTTTCAACTATTACTTGTATTTTTTACATCTCCTGCCAGTGATGATTCATCACAGGGTTACAGAAATAAGGTGATCAGTCATTTCCATGGGGTTAACATAGACGTGCTTTCAATGAATGCTTTGGGAACACCGAAAGCTCAATTTTTGCTGCTGGTAAAAATCCCACAAGATGTATAGACACTGAAAGTCTGTTCGATGATTTAAAGTCAGGTAAAAAAGGTGAGGAAGGATTTCAACATTTTTTTAAAACAGAGACCCTCTTTCCAACACCTTCAGGAGGGAGTTTTCCTTTGCAGTAGCATAAATATTTATAACACTCACCACCACCTGCACAATCATCCCCATAAACTGATATGCTCTCATAACTACTGGTAATGAAACGTGTTTTACACTACAAGCCTTTGGCAATGTGTCTATGCAGTGCAGACATTATCAAAACAAGAGCACTAGCAAGCTTACCACTGTGGCACAGTATTGGCTATTTTAAGGTGTTTTCTTTCCCAGACAGACATCTCACATGCACGTATGTATGTATACAAAACTACAGGAAGCAGTGTTGCCTAGAAGCTAAGGCAGAGTCTTGGGATTCAGGTTCTAAATTTTTGGGAACTTTATCTTTTCATAACTCAACTCGCTACTTGTAAAATAGAATACTGATACCTGATTATTTTATGTGCTTTGAAATTAATGAATGAAAAATGGCATGTGTGAAATAAACACTCTATGAATAATGTATTTATATTTGTATGTATCTAGGTTTTTAAATGACCTGTTTGGAGTTGACAATATATAGTTACCTCGTTGTAGAACAACTATGCTCATTATCTTTGGGATACCTAGAATATCATAGTCACTGAAGCAAAGTTACTTAACTACTTCAGCAACTATTTGGGATAGGTAACAATTTTGAAGGCATCTAGAATAATTCTGAATTTGACTAATAATGTCAAAACAGAAAAATGAAAATTAATAAATTTCTTAATTTCAAATCTTTCTAGAAGGTATCATTATTTAAAATCATAGCTAAGATTCAAAATTATCTTTATAACATATGAGTGGTCTTTGTGGGTTTGTTGGTCATCATCCAGCTTTATATAGTTTCAACATTTTTATAATGGAATAAGTAGGATAAAATTCCAGCTTTGCAATAAAATTTTGGCAGAACAGACATTCACCTTTATGTTCAACTGTAAAAATCTTCTCATTGTATATAAAAAATAAAAAGCAACTATTTATGTACAATGAGAAAAGAATCTGGATAAAGAGCATGAAATAATAAAAGTTGATCCGAAGCTCATTGAAGACAATAGAAGTCTTTTCCACTGATTACAATGGATATTGGATAGGATCCTAAATGGGAAAATTAAGGCATTCATCCAGTGAAGCACTTAAACATGAGAGTAGTCTCACTTAAATCTCACTGAAAATCTCTTAGTTTTGATTTCAGCAGGATTACTTGCAGGGTGAGAAATGACTCAGTGTGAGCAGGGATAACAGAATACGGCCTCTGGAGTCATATACCTAGACCAGATCTTTGTGTCAAGGAATGCAGAGTTTGTATCCACATCTTTAAACGTAGTCATAGAGGCTACTTTAGTCTAGCTGAAGGACAGCTGATGAAGTGTTGCCAAGCTGAAGAATGGAGTAAGTCTCATAGAATGCCATTGCCGCCTTCACGGAAGGAGGTTGATCACTATGCTACGTCATGCACAAGGCGTAGCTGTTCCCAGCCTTCGACTATCGCGTTAGTTCTGCTGCTAAGTTTGCTGGATCACTCAGATAGATGTTTGTTTCATAATGAAGACCAACCAAGAAATTTGAAGGGACTTTTCCCATGAGTAGACCTTTTGACTGTCTTTGTACCTTATTTCTTCTCTGAGAATATGATAGGGAAGTTTTGTATGATAGAACAGCTTGTATTTTAGCAAGATCACACATGACAGCAGGAGGGAGGCTATTATTTAGATATGCATTAGTAATGGTGAATAAGAAAGCACAGCTTATTCCTAGGTAAAAATAATCCATACTGTAAGAACTGAGGCCAAGATTAGGATATTGCTGTAAATATAAAATCCTCTACTTTTTAAAGAATATACCAGTATAAGTTCACTTCTTAGTTATCAACAGAAGTACACACAATATGTGTAGACGTTGGAGTTGTGTAGCATTTTCTTTTTAAACTGTTCTATATAGGCACTGGTAATTCAGTGAAAACAGGGCAGCTAGAAAAGCTCCGCTCTGCCAATCCTTGTATCCCTGGCATGCAAAACTTAAGGGTGGAAGAAACATAAAATGAAAAGACTATACAGGAATTATTGAGAAAAGTGGAATCCAAGAGCAAGAAAGAGACATTTTAGTGTATCACAGGACAAATGAGATTACAGTTTCATATGGAAGTGTTCTCTTGTACGGATATGTTTTCCTAACAGAAACATTTTTAGGTGGAGAAATGCTCGTATATTTTACAATGAAATGTTATTGAAATCGGCTATGCCTTGGGAAATGAATGGGATCTTATATTGTCACTGAACATATTGAAAGGGACTAAAGACCATAAGTTAACTCCTTATGGTTCTCATTTGAAATGTGTCAAAGCATCACTAGAACTAGATAATTCATTACAATCCAGTGCAGTTAAGCACCTCATAAAGTTAATATTCAACACTTGTATTTACAGCACTTTCACTTAAGTAGGTTTTTAGGCATGTTGTTTAAACCAAACTAGTGTTGACACAATTATTTCATTTTGCCTTGTGTCAGTATGAGATAATCATATTTTTCTTTATTGAATGCTTTCCCAAAGTCAGACCAATTACTTGAGTTATAGCACAATAGAGCAACAACTGAAACACACCATTCCCACTGGGGAGGACATGGCATGTATGAAAGGACCAGAACTTTCAGTCCTTTTTCTTAGTCTTCCAAGAAATAATGTCTCCCTTCCGCTTTATAAAAAAGCACAGTATGGGACTGAGGCAGAATTCCTTTTTTTTCTTGAAAGTTATATAACTTCTGGTTTACTATACGAGGGATCTAGAGATTTTCCGTGCTTTTCAGTATGAACACCAGAAAATAGGCTGCAGTTTTCATCTTCCTTACCCATGCAATACATAGAAGAGGAAAAAATATAGTCACACCAGTAGATGTATAAATTGTTTGCTATTGTCTTACCTTTCTCCCCCAAAATGAAAATATTTTGACAATGAAGTGATATGCAGGTTGCCTAGATTAATCTCTTAGTTATTCCACAGAGTCCTACTGCAATCCATTTCATCATTTTCCCTGTAAAATTGTAAAATAAAAAATATGTAAAAATATCTTCCTTGTAAAAACAGGCAATAGTTCTGATCTTTATATTGTCTTTTTGTGATGTAAACACTCCAGACAAAGAATATCTTGATATTTATAAAATGCTAGCACGTGATCTTAGTTTGGATGCAACAGTAGAAATAATAAACAACAGTGTTACTATTGCAGTAAACATGGTGTAAAAATGTGTGTGGGAAAGTTTGTAGTAAGAAAATTTTTTTTAATACTTTTTTTTTAAAACTAGTTGTTTTCAACTTTATCAATTGGCCTAAGAAAAGATATTGCCACTCCTTAAAAATTCTATTGTGAAAAATGAATACTAATAATGATGATAAGGTATCTTCGAAATGCTTCTATCTAGGATTGTATAAAACTATGATGTCAGAAAATAAATAGAATGAAAATATTATCTATAGTCCATTGCACGAAACCACAGACAATTACATATGATTTGAGGGTGTGCAGTTACACTAGTTCTGGAATTAATTCACGCATTGGTTGTTTTATGTATACTTTCTGATTCTGCTCAGTGTCACAAAATATATTGAAAACTCTTAACACCTTTTAAAACTCGATTCACTTCTGATGCAATAACAGAGATTGGTCCAATAAAGTAGAACGAAAATCCATTTGTGAACCTTTTCGCTGAAGTATATTAAAAAAAATCTCCTGTTATTTGAGCTTACCTTATAAAATGTTTACATGCCATTAAATAGTACTAACATCTCCTGTGTAAATTAAATGGGCTGTGATGTTCCCTATGTCCTAAAGAGCAGTAGTACTTGAGGCTGTAAAAATACCTTCATGTAATAAATCAAATGCTCTGCTCCTAAAACTGGAATTATAAAAATAAAGGGACACAATCCCTGCCTAATTAGCTTGTCTGTACATGAATTGCTCTGCAAGCACTGTAAACAAAAGTATGTTTAAACTACAGTAGTTCCTACAACTCAGCATATTTTAAGAGCTAGTACCTGGTGCAGAAGGGAGAATTTACTTTTCAGAATAATTTTGAGAAAAAATTTTAAAGTGTGTGTGCTAGTTTGTTAAAGATTTTTCCATCTATATAAAAGGTAGTGGGTAGCACTGTTTGACAGTACAGAAGTCTGACACAACAGTCTAAATTCAGAGGGGAGGCAGGGGGGGAAGTAAGTTGATCCTTTTCATGCTCACTTAAAATATTTGCTTTCATCCATTTACTGATGTGTAAGTGGAAGGCAGCCTAACCCGGCATGAAGGCAGGTACAAATGTTAAGCTGAACTAGAAACCTTTTTTCCCTCAGTTTACATGTTTCTGCATGCCCTGTTAGTTTCTTTCGTTGTTACATTCCTCTCCACTGAACCTTTTGCAAATAAAGTTTGCCAACATGAGAGTTTACCAAACCTTTCTGTTTCCATTTAGTTTCACTTTTGGAAATATTTTTGGCTTCAGTTGTATAGACAAGTAGTATCTTTAGATAAGCCTATTCTACAAAGAATAAAATGTATGTTGTAGTGGCTGAGGGGAGCTCACCTGAGCCATTTTATATAGCCACTTTTCTGTCTACCATAAAATTGAGTGTTACTGAAATTCAGCTAAGAGCTGAAAGAATTCCTCCAGTGAGGAGAAGTTTCTGTAGAGTGTATATTTTTTACATTAAAATATAATTTGAAATTAACTGAATCCATATACAGGTTACCATAAATAAATGGCATGTATTCTTGCTTAGCTCTCACCTAGACTGATCCTTAAATGAGTATTTATTGACTATATCCCCACAAGTTGTATTATCTGAGGTTAAAACTGTTCCCATCTGTGCTAATGGTTGGGGTAACAAAATGTTGTGGAGGCTGCAGGCTGAAGTGCCCTCCCATTTCCTTGAAGATGAGCGCACAAGACAAGTGCTCCAGCTATGAAGCTAGTTTGTATTAGAAGCCAAGAAAAAGAAACTTGAGCAAGTAACTCTTTAAAGATACAAAAAGATTAAACAGGTTGAAAACAAACCTCCCCTCTGCCCACCAGGGCTTTGCAAAATCGCTCCTTTTCTCCGTCCTGCTTTGCTATCCAGCAACATTAGTGCCCTCAGGGGTTATAACAATCTCAGTCCCCTTCTGATCCCTAGAAAGCTCATCCTCTTCTCGCCATCCCCTACGCTTGCCTGGGAGGCTGATCCCTCTCTCGGCCTTGCACTCCTGCTGCGGGATCGCCCGTGCCAGCTGGCACTGCGGAGGCACCGCAGCCCCGCACGCTGCCGGTGCTGGGCACGACTCTGACCCCCACCCTCCCTCTCCTTTTCATGGACTCCACTTCCCTCACAGGTCTTAAGTGTTTGGGTTTTTTGTTTCCACAGGACATAGAGTGAATTACGGACAAATAGAGCCAGACTGAACGTTTTTGCCACCTAATCACGCTTGGTGAAGCTGACAGTCATTTCGGTGACATTTTTGCAGTCTGTTTTCCTGGCAGTGTTAGTGAGGCTGTTTTGTGGTCAAATGCCATCACGGTGCTTCTTGGCCACTTTGTTTTTCTAAAGAGCTTTAAAACCGTTAGTGAGAGGCAGCTCACCTGATCTACCAGGTGCTGAGGAGAGAGGCAGCCCCACCTGCCATAAAACTCTCCGGCCGGGCTCTTGGTGCTCCCCCACCAGCTGTAGCTCTGCAAAGTGATGAATCTGCCCTGCTTGGTGGTAGTTGGTGGTGTGGCTGGAGCGTGGAGGAGGAATGCAGCCCAAGAGTGGCTGTTTTTCTGCTATGGTGGGTATGGGACTGAGCTGGTTTTCTTCCCAGAGGGGTTTCTGGTTGGAGCAGCTTAGAGGCCAGTGGTGTGGAGGTGGTATGTGATGGGGGTTCTCTTCTGGCTTTGCTCCTCCTTGGTGCAAAAGCTGAAGGAAGCGCTGTGGTGACAACGTGGTCCCCTATATCCCCTGGCTGCCTGTGCTGTGTGTGGTGGCTGCGAACTACCCAGGCTGGGCTTGGTGCTTCCAGTGGGGGAGCCTGAGGGAGCAGGCGGGAGTGCGCAGCTGAGGCCATGGGAGGAACCTTCCGGAACGGTGCAGTCCTCGGGCAGAGCTGTGCCTGCTAGTGGTTACTCCTTCGTGCTGTAGTGAGAGAGAGACCTGCTGCGGTTATTTGATGTGCTTGGTATTTTCTTCCCCCCGTGTTTTGTACCTGTCGGACTGCCCGTCGGTGGCAGGGTGTGTGTCCTCCATGGTGAGGCCTGAGGGGCTGTGCTGGGGTCCGCCCGGGTGCGCTGCTGTCAGGGCCCGTCCCCGCTGGGGGGGGGCTGCAGGCGGGCCCTGTCCTGCTCCAGGGTTTCTGTGAGTGTATTCAGTGTAGGAGTTCAACAGGGGAAGCAACTTACATTGGAGTTTGACAAGTGCTGGGTGAAAATAGCTGGCTTGTTGCTGTTTGAAATGCACCGTTTGGTATTTTGTTTGGTACATAAACTTTGTGTGAGGCGTGCCCTGCTGTTTACTTCCATGCCAAAAAGTGTCTGTGTTTTTAAAAGAAAAAAAAAGTGGGGTGAATGTGTGAATGGCCTTTTGGGGTCTGTGCTAACATGTTTTCACAAGTCAGTTACTGGTGTTTTTCTACTGCCAGCCCAGTTTGAAGTTCAAATTCATTCTATGAAACTCCCTTCCCAAAAAAGGGTACAAGAACAGATATATATGCTTTGCAGATTTAATTTGCTCTTTCTATAAAAGGCACTGTTAATTATGCACATGAAAAAAATGAATTTATAACTATAAATGAATACTTGGGTAGAATGGACAGTTTGAGGCCTTTTACCAGCAGCAAGTACTAATTTACTTGTAAGCAAGCTGTGTTTGTCTCTGCATATTAATGTGATTTGTCAAATAGCCTGCAAAACGTGTCTCCTTGCTGCCCTAGCCCAAAGCTGCCTGTGAGACTGCAAGTGGCCGGAGGGGCCGTGGTGGTGTTTAGGCAGAAGCTGGGTATGGGCAGGCAGGGAGAGGGGGAAAGGCCAGGCCTTTTGGCAGCAGATCAAGTCTGACTGGATTAATTGTATCGTGAAACTTTAACACATAATTTAATTGTACCTTTGTAAGGGAACAGGAAAACTGGTGTAGTTATGTTGTGAGTAGTTCTCTCAGTGTGGCAGAACTTTGAATTCATTGATATTTTCAAAAACATCTAAGAGGAATAATGCTCTCTTCAGAGATAATTATCTTCCTTTTAGCTTGGAAATTATTATCTGAGAAAAGAGATGGGGTCTTAATTACTGAGGTAACTTCAGAACTGCTTTCTTCTTGTCCTGCTTGGCCTGATGCATGTGTGTATGATAATAAGTACAGTTGGTGAAAGGCATTATTAAATTTCACAAGTGAAATCTGTGTCTTCTGCATCACAGAAAACGGAGGAATTGGCATGTAGAAAAGCATGGGAGAAGTTCAATAGGCCTTTGAGCATGGAAGAGGTAGAGATGAGGCAGAGGCACGATTCTCTGCATTATGAGTTGCAGCTGGGTATCTGAGAGCAAAGCTAGGCTATATGGCAGCACATACAGCTACCTCAGTAGCTGTACATTGATAATGTTTTTGCACTATACCTGGATACACAGTGATGCTTGATAATTTTAATGACTCGTTACATGATGCTTCAAATGTGATTCTTGATTAACTTACGTGGCCCAGTGTTGAGTTGTAGTTACAGTCTTTCCTGCACATTTTCCATTGGAGCAAGGCTGAGTATTTGGGTTGAATCATGGATGAAATGTTGCTAGCCAGGTCATTTCTAGATCACTGTAGGAAAACTGAGATGTCATCAAATTTGTATTTCTTAATGGGAAGCCACATATTATTTTCAGGCAGATTTAACTTTAATTTTGCTGAAAAACTTGTCCTGTCTTCTATAAAAAGTTATAGTATTGTATCACTGGGTGGATTGTGGGAATGTGTATTGATGCATGGATCACAATTATTTTAATTCCGTAACATTATCAGCAACAGACATATGACTATAATAATGCAATTCTCTTTAACACAGTCTGTAAAAGCACATTGATTTTATAGCTCCCCAAACTGATTACATTAATATCTGTGCATAATTAGTTTACACATTACTAAATTACTGACAGATTAAAAGTGAAATAGTGCAGTTCATACATGGCCGCATAACTGCCAGAAAGGAAATTAATATGGATTCAAATGGTCCTTGGAGACCTGTGCTGAAATAGCAGAAATCTATAAAGACTGCTTGCGTTAGGAAATTTCTATCACCAACATGTTTGTGGTTGATGCTTTGCTAAGTCTGTTAATATAGGTAAAATTTAGTACAGGAAATGATGTTTGAATGATGCTTTTACTGTTACCAGCTCAAGAATGTGTTTATTAAAAGTAAATTCCTGACTTAAATGGCAATTAGATTGGATGTGAATATGAATTTTTAAATACCTTTTTAAGTGTTCCTAATGAAGTGGTAGTAGCATAAAGTAGCTACTACTTAAGATGCATTTGACAATTATATTGTTTTTAGATACCATAAAAATTGAGAACTTACTCTTGGTGCTTCTCTGTCTTGCCAAACACACATTAGACATAACCCTATATCAAAACTTGATCTGTTTATGCAACTTCAGATGTTTCCACACAATTTTCTATCTTTAGAAGAATTTTGACATAAACTGTATAAACCAACTTTACATACAATTCATCAGCTGTCTACAGGCTTTTACTTACTGGATACAGCTTGATGAAGACTGGGCTACTTGGGTGCCGGTCCAAGCTATCAGTATGGAAAAAATTGTAAAAGGAATTGCTTGTGGTTCTTACAGGTTGGTGTAGCAGAAAGTTGTGCTAAGGTGGTGGGTTTTTTTTTTCTTTTCTTCCTTTTTTTTCCTTTTCTCCTCAACCTCGTTAGACCGATGTGGAATATGACATTGAAAGAAAAATTAGAAGTGAAGTGAGAGGCTGATGCAGCCAATACTTCTTGTTGTAGGCTTTGGTGAAGGATGGAGGATGTGATCTCAGCAAATGGGTATTGTTGGTTAATTGAACACGATGGCAAGGGTGAATTGTGTTACGCAAAGAGCTGCAGCCAGATTTACTATCCATAACTGAATACAAAATGGAAATGCTAGATGAATTTAGTCTCAGTTGTGTCTCTTGAGGCAAAATGCCCTCCAAGGTCAACCGGCGTGATGTGCGTAAGGATCTGGTTTCTTGGAAGTCTCAGTATTTATAGCTTGTATCGCCTTTAGCAGAAACCGTGGATGTTGGTGGCTGACAGCTCTAAAAGTCATATTACAAAGGCAGAGCAAGTCATTTATTTTGGGGAAAGATTGCTGCTGCTTCCCTACCTTGCCATTCTTTAGCCTCTAGTGAACTCCTTCCTACTAAGCCTCAAAAAAAAATTAGATTTGTGTATATACAAAAGATTTGGGAAGACTCATAGTACCAAATATGCCTCTTTTCTAGCATTCCTGTAGTTCCTCAAGCAGGTTCATTTTTTCTTTTAGGGTGGCTCATTAGTTCTTTTAGAAACGTGCCTTTTTTAAAATTAAACTCACACTTCAATAGAGGGGACAAACTTGTTGAGCTTACTTTTTGGATGTCATGTTTAGCACATGATCTTTTTTACTCGGAGCTTAGCATGAAAATAAAGCTCTGAAAAAAAGTTGTTAATGTGTATTCCACTTGTTTGTTTGAGAGAAAGGAAGAAGGGCTAAAGGTAGCCTGTGTTGTGACTCTTTGAGTAGCAACATGGTAAAGAAGGTGACATTTCAGATCACAATAAAAACAGGATTGAAATGACAGCCACTTAGAGGTATCAAATGATTTCATTGTGGATGTGTTACTTTCTCCAACTTGAATGGTAACAGATATGTGGATTTGCTAAATAGAGATGATGTCTAGGTTCATGATTTCACATGGAATTGCCTGGACATTGCACTCTGGGAGGAGATAGGTTTCATGTTTAAGATAATAACAATTTTAACATAGTGATCCATTTCACTGTAACAATTTTAACATCATGATCCATTTCACTGAAGTAGTCACTCTGACTCATTAGAACTGTATTTATGATTGCAGAATAAGTATTTCAAATTCACCAGTCTTTGCTGGAATTAATCACATGTACACGCCAATTTACTTTCTGGATTTGGAATTAACATGGATCTGTGTGAAACATGACGATTTTGTTTGTAAGTATTTTTTTGTAAACGTTTCCATCAGTTATAACTCATGCAGTGAGATGCCATATGGGAGGTCTGCCAGATTTCATGTAGACCATATGAAATGCATTTGGCAGACCTGTTGTATATTACTGCTGGATTGTTGTACATCTAGCTGAACTATCATGAAGTGCTTCACTTCTTGCCAGCCAATGGAAGCTACTGTTGCACTTATTGTCACATTGGGCTTGTGGAAAAAGCAGTAGCCAAAATTTCTAGGAGGAGGCAAGGGACTGCACGTGGATCTAAGGAACGAAAGATCTGGAGCTAAGTTTTTAGTATTAGGGAGATATTAGGAGGCAGAATGAAGATGAACTGTAGCTTTGTTTGCTTGGTTTTTTTTTAAATTATTTTAAAGAATAGTATCTTCTGCTTTCATGGATAGGAAACTTATGCAGAGCTGTTGTTATTTGCTGTAGTAACAAATACAACATTATTCACCAGGGCTATTGGCACCAAATCAGCACTGTATTTGCATGGTGTTTCAAGTGGGAGGGGACAAGCAATCTTTCAACTCTTGTAACTTCCTTGTTTTAGGCAGAATTTTGAAACACCTGTAATGCTTAATACAGTCTAGATATAGTTTGAATTATATTGTCAAGTAAATAAAGATCTTTGTTCATGCAGGTGCAGTTAATGCACAAGATATTTAATGTGACCAACTATTTTGCTTAAAACTACTTTGAGGGTTTTGAATGCTTTGTTTTGACAATAGGTATACCTTGGTAATGTTATTAAGAATTGAGTAATTCCTTTTGTGATCGTGTCCAGTAAATCACTCTAAATGTTATGTTCGGTATGTTTTTCAGCATTCCTTTGATTTTTAGCGATACGGGGCTCCTGGAGTTATTTTTTTGGCAAAAAGAAAAGTTTTGTTTACATAAATACATGTTTTAGTATTAGATGTAGTAAAATAGGAGACAAGATCAGATTAGCAGAGTTTTGCCTATTACATTATCCATCTAAGGCTCTATAGGTCTGGAAGTTATATCTTTTGTACTAATAACATGGTTCTAAGAAGAAGCTATATACAAAAAAATCAAAACAAAACACCCCTCCCCCCAAAAAAAAAACCAAAACAAAAAACCCAAAACAACAACAAAAAAGAAAAAACAAAAACCAGTTTTCCACTTTTCATTTATTGTGAGCTTTATGCTGCTAAAGCAGAGTTAAGATTGCTTAGGAGCTGGTCACAAAGGCTGTTTCTGTTTAATGAGGTATGTGAGTGTTGGAAGAATTGTGAAACATTAGACTGCAGTCTCCATAGATGTTAATTTGACATTTTTACAGGAGTATTCTCTTCACTTGTCTATATCAAATAGGGCTGTAACTAAGTAATTATTTTGTTTTAGAATTTCGTTTGTTCAGTACATTCTTGTTTTCATATAGTCTCTTGCTGTTCTCCATGTAAAGCTCCCTGCATTCAGATAGTTTGAGCATCATTGTTTTACCAGTTCTACTGGTTTCTTCACAAGTCTTACAACTTTGTGGGTTTTCCTCCTTGTATTAACTCCAGGAAACCTAAGATCATGAAAGTTGAGTTTCTTACAATAAGAGGGCAAATTAACTTGGCAAATCAGTATTTCCTGCTAAGGTTGCAAAACTTTCCCAGATGAGATATGATTAACATTCTCCCGGATGGCTCAGACTTCCAATTTTCTGAGTTACGTGATTTTGAAAAGTGCGATGGCTAGCAATTGGACCAACAGTGGAACAATTTTTCCCATAAGAGTTAATGTATTTGATGGGGGTTATATGCATAGACTTAAGAAGCATGCACAGTTGAAATACATATGCAGCAATGCATACAGTGCAGTATGGAGGATGAAGGTGCAGTAGTTAGACCATCAAGATTGTCAAGTGAAGGGGAGAGTGGCTTTCTAGTGGCTGAATTTTTGGTGCCTAGAGGTGCTGAATGCTTTCTAAAATAAAAATCAAGAGGTGATTGTTCAATATTCTGTATAATAATAATACAGAACACTGAAATTTGGGTGGAGATAATGGTGGAATTTAATGCTGTTTCATGAGAGCTGCCTCTATAAAATGTATGAAATCTTGATTTTTTTTTTTTATTATTTTTTTTCAGACAAAGCAGTTCTGTTCCTTAGAAAATATTTCTCACTGGTAATTTGGAATGTTGCTGTAGCTGCAGATCCACTTCAGTGCAAGCGATCTTGTTACCTTTTAACAGCTGCATTTTCATTGCTGCTATCTTCCTCAGGTGGCCTGAATGTGAAAATTCACCATTTTTGCCTAAATCACTCCCCACACTGCAAGATTCTTGTGTGTTGTTAGCTCTAGGTGCTTTTTTGAAATATGGGAATGCAAAGAGCCAGAAAGGAGCAGTGCTCCTATTGGTATTTTTCTTATCTTCCCTGGGTAATTGTACGTATAGACTACTGGGCATTTTGGTCTTTTTAGAGATGGCCTTTTTTTCTCTTGAACCATTACTATTTGAAAGGAAGTCAAACTGGGAGATACTATTTGAAATGTGAATTTCTATATTCATTTATTTGCCTTTCAGTAGTATCTTAGCATTTTTATTACACATCCAAAATTAAAAGTGCTGAAAATTTTCAAAATAGAAATATTTCTTCACTGTTATTACGCTGTTTTGGGAGACAGCCATTGTACAAAATAGTCTTGATGTGAAGAAGTTTGAAGCATGATTGTTGTCATGAGTTGGGAAGTATTTAAGGCCTTATTCCTCCCATATTGGATATGGCCAGAAGCAAGGAGCATCATTAAAACATTAAAAGCTTTCTAATTGGGCACCCATTGAATAATCTAAGAGCATGAAGAATTTTCCAAGGGGAGGTCAGTGGAATCACTTTTTACTAACGCACTAAATAGAAGTTCATTTTTTCCTGGGAAAGGATATAGGAGGACATAGGAGTAATGGTTGATAGAGTGACTAAGGTGCTTCTTTGTTTTGTTTTGCTTTTTTAAGTGGGATGTGAAGTCTTACTGTTCTATTAAAAATAGATTCCGATAAAAAAGCATAAAATAATCTAGTGTTAGGGAACTGTTACTTAGACAATACTTGCTTAACCTGTTTTAGGAAACTGGTTATCTTTATTTTTTTTTCTTCTTGTTGTGCTCTAAAGAGCGAATGTTTGGTATTTACAGGTTTCTTTTCCCTTTGACTTGAAAAGAATTACATCAGTGATTTCACAGTCTCTTTGAAAGTTAATCTTCTAAGGAAAAAAAAAAAACCACAAACCAAAAACGAATGAAATTGTGCTTTTTCTATGTTTTTATTATTTCTGCTGTTACCTAAGAATGGTGAGAGTGGTTTTCTGGCTTCTATGAAGTAAATGTAGAATTTCCCTGCCTTATCAAAAGTAGTTGATCTTTGTTACATGATCGTTTCATCATTTTTGTTTATATTAGGGAAAGAAGGTTTCTAATTAGAGGACTATAAAAAAAATTATACAATGATGTCAGGATGGAAGCATGTTTTATGGATGACAATTTTTAAAATGAAGTTGTAGGTCCATTCTTATTTTTCAACAATTTCTGAAAGGGATGAACACTGAATATCAGGAAGCTGTTATTGTGTTTACAAGTATTGTGTTTTCTTTAATTGTTTGAGTAAATTTTGAAAATCTATTTCACTTTTTTAAAAGTAATTACTGACTTACTATTTGGATTCTTCAAAGAAGGGAAGACAGGTGAAGACAGTAAAATAAATGTGACCCAAGGGTTAGCTGGTTGGCAAAGCTTTGAATTTAAAGAGGAGATTTCATAATTTTCTCTATGAATGGATTACTGGGTTGCCTGCAAATATTTGTATAGTTATATGCAAAAATGAATAAACAATAGGGGAATTGTTTTGGTTATCCCTTCCTGCCCCTGCTTCATAATTGATACTTTGTGGGACTTATTTCAAAATTTCTTCTCTCTTGCATTATGTGTGAGATGAAGGGCCTGATATTTTTCTTACAAAAAAAATTAGCATAGAAGTGTGCTTCTGTTTATTCAGATATCAAAATTGCATAATATGGTCTGTGTAGAACTATATTTACAGCTGTTTGGCAAACAGATGAAGCAAGTTTGCAGCCTAAGTTACAAACTACACAGACGTAGCCCTCCATTAAGAGTTGCTTGTGTAAGCATATCACATTTCCTGGAATGTAAACCACATTAAAAAAATATATTTTATATGCTGTAAATCTCATTAAAGCACTGAAATTAACTCAGGTACTTTTTTATATTTGCTTCTATTTAGCAGCATTTGTAGCAGCACTTTCAAATGTATAGTTTCTTTCCATGAGTTTCTGCATGGTAATGAGCAAATATGAACACTTGTTATTGTACTCTTTTTTTTTTTTCTTGTAACAATGTACTTAAAAGTTGTTGTGGTATTTAGACTAGTTCTCCTAATTATGCTGTATATGCATCAGTAAACAACATGAAGATGCAAAGCGTAAATTTAGGGGAAGTAATTAAGTTTTGAATTCGAAGCACATCACAAAAATTATTTGAATGTTTTCAAGAAAGTCGAAAATCCTACAAGCTGCTCCAAGTCTACTAAATCCCTACCCCTCTGAAGCCAAGAAAATGAATATTCAATATTTTTTCCATTTGAGTCCCTTGACATGCTATTGATTCACTTTATTTTCCCAACAATTTCTGACAGATTTCCCAATGTGGCTTACTTATGTGCTTTGATATTCATTTTGTGACTGCCTTTGAAAAGCACATGAAAATTAGAGCTGCAGCAAACCGTTCACTAGTTTGTAGCTCTAGTGAAGCTAGAGCTTGAAATTAGTGTGTTCACTACTGCTGGCATGTGCAAGATACTATTTTCAGCATCCAACATACTGAGTATTAACTGAAGGTAGAAAATGTTGAAGAGGTGGGAATTAAAGACTGTTTCATTGGCTCATGGCAACATTATTGAAAGAAGTTTAACATCCTGAAAGGCATGTTCCATCTCTGCATGGTATATTTCAGTTATGTTTAGTCAGTACGCTTTATGTACTTTTTAGGTACCTAAAGGATAAATGAGAAAAGTAATAGATGTTCAGGTAGCAAGAGTGGTATTGACATGAATGCAAGCTGAAAAAAAAGCATAAATCTGAAAGCAAAGACATAATGCTGAATGAGTTGCTTGTAGAATTTCTGTGTTTAGAAGGTGACTTGCTGAAGTATATGTTATTCTCAGTAGCTGGTGTTAACAACCTAGTGAAGTGACAGTCATTGAAGGGGACAGGGTGCGTTTTTGTTTCACTGTATGAGTGCATGCACATATCTAAAATGTTTTAAAAAAACAAACAAACCAACCCCCCAAATCTCCCAAAATACCCACGAAGTTTGGAAATACGACTGTCCCCACCCTGGGATTAGGAGGGAGAATGCATGGTCTAGGAAAAATTTCAGGGTCACTGTTCCTTTCTCACAAAACCTTTCTTTCTGCTGTGGGCTGGCCCTTCTCCATAGCTTGATGTTCTCATTTTGCTAAGGGATCCTTTTCATGTGGAAGTAGGTCTTTCGCTGGCTCATTTTGTTAGACTTTGAAAGGTGCAGCAGCATATAAATTCCTAAAAATTAATGAAGCTGGCCTGTTCTTGTCTTGCTACCAATGCTGGAGGTGAGGGAGAAGGTTGACCTCAGCAAGCATGGTATCCTTATAAATGTCTGTCTTGAATTTTCTGCTGGTGGAGATTGTTAGGTTTCTTAGAATAAAGGGCTGGACTAGCTACATAGTGTTTTCTTCTCTGGATTCATATAAAATGGCTTTCCACCAAGACAATTCAGGCTTCTGTCTCTTAGACCCAACCCTGTTCTTACCCAAGATCTCTGGAAACAAATGATGCAGTTAATCATCATGAACAGTCAAATTTTTCACCCTTCCATGGGGCCCAGTCAAGTGGTATACCTCTACAACAACTGACAGCACTTGAATTATTTGTAATTTTTTTCTACCTGGGTGACTTCATAAACCTTTAGCAATTTTCTTAATCTGAGGTTAGCCTGGTACGGTGCACAACATTTTGCTTGATTGGATTAATGTGTGCAAGCAGTTGAGATAAGAATGAAATTCGAGAACTGAGATAATTTCTACTTATATACTTTTTGAGTTATTTTTCAAATTACTTTTTTACAGATCTGGGAGTGTGTGTGAAAACACTGGAAAGGAAAGATGCTCTGAAGGTGAAGAACACTTATTAAGTTAGGAAAGCAGTAAGTCATGTACTTAATTTGTAGTGTGTAATAACTGCATCAAATTGGTATGCCTAAACTAGCACCTGATGACCCAGGTCCACATTTCTGGGTATGCACATTAAAGGAATACCATTTCAAATATAAAACAAGATTTAATACCTGTAGCAATGTACTAGTTAAAAACCCAACCAAACAAAAAAAACCAACCCCCAAAATACACAACAAAACCAAACACAGAGTGTGAAGACAGTGTTTGTGTGAATATCAGGCCAGAATAATGTTAAGTAGTTCTGTTTGATCCTGATTTTAAAGTCTTTTTAAGCTTTATCCTTATTGGATTTGTGAGCTCAGATTTTTAAAAATCTTTTTCTAGGTAGTTCCTTCAATTTTGGAACCAAATTCGCTGAAGCAAATTAGGCCTTTGAAACTTGTTAATTCTCTCTAAACTTCTGTATGAAGGAGGTTTCAAACTGGATTAATTCAAATTATTACCTTGGCAATATCCAAGCACCTTAAACTAGTGTCATTACTGAGAGTTTTACCTTGCATGTAACCTGTATCACAGCTATGCTTAGGTAAAGTTCAGCTCCCAAGGTATTATGATGATCATCTTGCTATATTCTCTATTTGGTATTCTAATTCATGATGTATTCTAAATCAAAGAAGGAATAATTTAGCAACAGACTTTCAGTTTTTAATCTATAAAATACACTGTTATTAAATTGAGAAAAGGGGAAGACCTGTAGGAATTCAAGGAGGAAAAGCAAGTCAATTAGGATTGATAGTTCATTTTAAAATTGAAATACCATTTCTTTTCTGAAGAAATATATAATATTGAGTAATTTCATTTGTGCCGTTTCTGGACTAGATTATTAAATTAAGATATTTTTTCCTGAAGTTCCTTAAAATCTTCACTTAACAGTTTCATAGGAACAAACACATTGTTCTCTTTATAATAGGACTTTTTTCTGATTCATGATGAGAATTTTCTGGCAAGCTGAGGTCATTTGAGGTAATTTTCGTTTTCTAGACGTCTGGATCAATGGATATCGACCAATAGCAGTTATTACTCTGAAGCAGAAATTACTGAAAACGCATAGAAAACTTCCAAGTTACATGGCTCACTAATGTTTTCTAGATTGTTGACAGAGATGACTTCTTTGGGTAGTCATGTTGGCTGTGTGTGAGCGTGTCTGTGTATCTATCCCTAAAACCTTTTTGAGTTTGGTCATTCCAGAGTAAATGTGGAGAGCTAGAAATCTTAAAGATATTTCAGTTCTGCGAGTCCTAGGAAAATAAGGAACGGTTAGAAGAAAAAGCTCGTATTCCACTGAGGGGAAGGTATGATGTAATTTCAGCCTTTATTAGAAAACAGGGAAGCCACATGAGCTATCAACCTTGGGATAAAACACTGCAGGAAAGGAGGATTTATTAGTTTTGTTCCTCCAGAAACTGAATGGCTTGGTTTGGAGTCACATTTACCTAAAGCAAAAACGCCTATTACTGTGGGAAAAGCCCATGCAAGCAGGGCATGAACTGACCAGCTAGTTTAGAAAACTTGAGTATAAATAATGCTGTCAGATGTGCATACTATTTTGGAAAAAGGAGGAAAATATTTTGTCCACCCTCTCTCTCTCTCTTCCCCCCCACTACCCCTGCCGTATGCTCACAACTGGTTATTCACAAACAACCTACAGTTTTGGAGAGTAAATTCTTCACTGATGGTGTGTTGTGGTTTAACCCCAGCAGGCAACTAAGCCCCACACAGCTGCTTGCTCACTTCCATCTGGTGGGATTGGGGAGAGAACCAGAAGAGTAAAAGTGAGAAAACTCATGGGTTGAGATAAAGACAGGTTAATAAGTAAAGCAAAAGCCACGCATGCAAGCAAAGCAAAACAAGGAATTCATTCACTACTCCCCATCGTCAGGCAGATGTCCAGCCATCTCCAGGAAAGCAGGGCTCCATCGCATGTAACGGTAACTTGGGAAGACAAAATGCCATCACTCCAAATGTCCCCCCTGCTTTTTTCTTCTTCCCCCACGTTTATATGCTGCACATGACATCATATGGTATGGAATATCCCTTTGATCAGTTGGGGTCAGCTGTCCCAGCTGTGTCCCCTCCCAAATTCTTGTGCACCCCCAGCCTATTCACTGGTGGGGTGGGGTGAGGAGCAGAAAAGGCCTTGACTGTGTGTAAGCTCTGCTCAGCAATAACGAAAACATCCCTGTGTTATCAACACTGTTTCCAGCACAAATCCAAAACATAGCCCCATACTAGCTACTAGGAAGAAAATTAACTCTACCCCAGCCAAAACCAGCATATGGTGTCAGAAAGTAGTTCACTGTAATGAATCCTGTGCTGGTGCTGGTAGGTCATATCTGAATTTGTTCTATTCATTATTAAAATGTTAAGAAATTTATTATAGAATCTTAGGGGGGAAAAATGAGTTGAATGAGTTCTGGAGGTCTTCTGGAAGAGAAAGTTTATCTCATCCACTCTCCTGCTCAGAACAGGAGTGACTTCCCAGTTAAATGAGATTGCTCAGGGCTTATCCCTCGGTAAATCTCAGAAGCTGGAGATAACATAGTCTCTTTGAGTGTCTGTTCTAATGATTAAACTTTTATTTCTTCCAAGGCCTGCAAGACCTTTTTCTGCAGAACTGCTACCTACCCATTTGATCCTTAGTCTGCACTCCTGCACGGAGCTGTTGTATTCCAAAAAGAGGTCCTTTCCTCTGAGAGGTTTCTGTTGTCCCATTTTTCTGGCTTGATGAGATCCCTTCGAATATAAACTACTTCCATCCACAAGCGCTTTGGCATCATCTGCAAACTTGCTGATGCTACATTACACCATGCAGGTCAGATGTCATAACTAACAGATGACATTGTTAGTTTTTGAACCACTTCTCATTCCTCACCAGTTTCAACCCTAGTCAAACTTTGGCCTTCCGAGTTCCATTCCTGCTTGCTCAGATGAAATATCACTTGGATCTATCATTTAGATATACGGCAAATTAATCTGATTTGAAGAAGTAAACATTGCATCAATTGCTAGGATCTGCTAAGTTCCTACAGTGGGAAAAGTACCTCTATTAAAGGAGCCTGGTAAAGGGTTTCATTTTCAATTGGTTCGTCCATAGAGTTCTATTAATCTTTCTATTCATGTAACCTGTAAAAAGAATTTGGGGAAATTAATCTCTTTGATTGACCATAATTTTGTCCTTGGACCTGCAGCTTGGCACATTATTTCTGCCCCACTCCCCCAAGAGTTCTTGTCACTGGATTATGCATGTCCTTGATAAGAGGGAAGAAGCATTAAATAATATTCTCTGGGCTTCATGCTTTTGAGGTGAAGATAGCAGCAACAGAGTCCAATATGTTGCAAGGTGTATTTGATCACATTCTACTTCACTAGTTAAAGCTAGGGAGGGGATTTGGGTTTAAGCAGGCCAGCCCATGATCAAGAGTTGAAAAGTGTTCTTTCCAAGTATGATGTGACATATATGCATTCAGAAGAGTTAATATATATTAAGTTCAGAGACAAAAGGTATAAATTAGTTTGCTGTAGACAGGTGTTAAACTCTCATGTACTGCTTGGGTACTGTGACTTTTAAGTCTGTTCAGGAAAATGTCACAGCATGGATGTTACATCAGACAACCATTTTTCATTGTCCTTTCCACTTGCTATTTTTCTACTTAGCAAATCTAAGAGAATTTAAAGATGGAATTTAGCCATCACTCAAAACTCATTTTCTCATTTCTCAGTTTTTCATACTTTTTCATTTTTTAAAATTTCTTGTAATATGTAGTATTTGCTAATATCTGTTGCTATGTGTTTGCAAGGAACTACGTTCCCCTTTCTCACCTTCTCATTCAGGTCAGATTTAAATAGCCAATCATTAGTTTACCACAAGACAGGTTGTTCATTGAGTTAACTTGCCCAGTAGCAGATTTATGCTTTCATAGGTAATTATACTCAATATTTATTTGAGAACTCTTCATACTAAAATTATTTTTGTGCACTGATCGAAAACCAGAAAAATACTCAAAACCATATTATTCTTTCTGTTTATACCAAAGCATTTTGCTGGCATGCTGTCAGAATTTTCTTCGAAGAAAATATTTTGAAAAGGCAATTGCTTAGTGTCTTTGGAGGCACTAACATGAATGGAACCGTTAAGCCTCTTATTTTTATGAAATAGAGTATCCTCAGAGCTTTTGCAGTAATGATCTTAGATTAGGTGAAAGCTTAAAATAGGCAAGGAATGAATGCTTTAAGATACCATTCCATCAAATGGCTAAACATTGTAATACATTTATCCTAAAAATGTCATTAGAATACCTAATAAGATAGTGTAGTTTATGCCTGCTTATGATTGTTTGCATAGATTTTGGTAGACCTGCTAACACGTTTAGACAAGTGCTCGTATATAACCCTTGCAGAATTGTGGCAGTAGTTATACGAAAAATCAATATACTATGCTAAGATATTGAAGAATAGGATTTTCTACCAGTTAGATGCACACCATTAAGGTATAGTAAGAATTTAAGCTATTGAGCTTGCTGGGTAGGGCTCTAAGTGCAATCCTCATTACTTTGTTTGCCAGGGTTTTCACTTTGTAATATATGCTCATAGAAACTTGTGACAATTGCTCTAGCTCTCTATGTAAATTTATTTTACAGTTTGAGAGGTTTTGGTTTTGTCAGTGTGTGGGGTTTTGCTGGTTTTTTTCATTTGCTTTTTTTATGAAAGGAGATAGGAATGTAATGAGTCCCATGGCTTGATCCTTTCAGGATCCTTTTGTAGCAAATTTTACTGACTCTGCAGCCTGTAATGGCAGCTGCTTCTGCAAACAGGCAAGGTGTCTGTAAACTCAAGGGCGTAGAACAGAAATAACAAGGATAGCAATAGAGGTCACAGTATGATTAATACTGTAAAACATAGTAGTGCTATAGTGCTAACCAAGAGTAAGGCCCTGGTGAGTGGAGACATGTTCAAAGTTAAACATGAATTATCACCTGAAGTCCATCCTAGTCCCTAATTTCTGTGACCAGTGCTGAGTGTTTTGGAAACTGCAGTCAGTGCTGTAAAACATGCTGTGGTGGAACTACTTGTGGACTTTAGAATTCTAGGTTTTCTTTTCCTACACCTGTTTATCCAATAACAGCACTATGTGTCGGCTCTAAGTTCATGTTTATAATGATTATACAAATTTAGCATACAAAAATTAAGGCATTCTCAAAACTTTCTAAGCTGCAGGCACAATACACATGTATTACTTGAGGTCATTCTTGCAAATTCTTTAATTGGTTGCAGAAGTTATTATTTGTAGTACTGTGTTAGTGGCAAAATTACATGTCGCTATTTTGAAACAACAAAGATCTGTTTGTGTTTATTTGTGATAGACATTTATATTTGTAGCTGTCCATATGCAAGCAATTAATCAAACTCATGCTGTATCAGGATGTAGTGATCTCAAATATTCAGAAGTCCATGAGCAATCATATTCACACAGTAATATGCTTGAACCAGAACTTTGAATTGTTTTTGCTATCTCCAGTTTTAACTTTAGTCTCTTGTGGCCATGGGCAGTAGTTTGAAAATTTTTCTATTTGTGAATGTTAATCTTTGGTAAATGCCATGTCATGGATAAGTACTTCCACATTAGTTCAAAGCATATATATCTCATTTCCATGCAATTAAATGATACTCAGATCCTAACAAGTGATACCTTGCTGAGGTTTTTTCCTTTCATAGTGCATGTATCTGTTTTCAGTGAAGCTGTTAAATAACTGGAGTTTCTTACTACTTTAGTCTGAATAGTATTTAATTAAAATGCAGTTTGTGACAGGACTTGTCTTGGCTGCCACTGAGATTTTTTTAAGTGCTCTGTTTGTTAGGGCACTTGGCAAAAATGTGGAAGAAATGTTTCCTGTCCCACAGAGTCTATAAAACAAATGTCTAATCCAAATTCCCTTGAAATTCATGAAAAATAATCTCTCTTCTGGTTAGTTATTTATATGAAAGGTTTCACGTTGTTTTCAGATGTTGTATTAAAATTTATAAAAACCTTGAAAAATGAAGTTATATTTAAAGGTGATCTAAAGTTAAGTCTGTTATCTCCACAATATTATGCCTTTATTCAACTCGGGAGAAAATGTCCAACTCTGTACAGTTACCTGTGATCCTAGAGATTTCATCTGGGTTACTGGATTCTTGGCACATTGATATTCAATATATTTGCAAGTTGGTAGGTATGTAGAAGTGTCTACTTACAACTTTAAGCCAATGTGTTTTGCAGTTTAAAACATCTGTAAGAATACTAGGAATTAGCAAGAATGTAGACATTTTGATAAGAACAAAAATCAACTGTAAGTAAGGCTTGAAATAGCTAGCTGGACATCTATTGATATGGGTGACTCAGTGTTTTGTAGCTTTCTGATATATTAAACTTATTCCTTTACAATATTAGGAAGGAATAAAAAGTCGTGCTATGTGTTGATATGGTAAAGATGCTGACAGAAGAATTTGGCTTTAGACTGTGCCAAGTAGGTAATATAGTTCAGCTGGAGATACCACTTTGGATCACTTTTTCTTATCCTTTTTTTTTGTTGTTGTTGTTGTTTTTTGTTGTTGTTTAACAAGGACTGTCATCTTAAAATTGGTGCAAGAAACTTTCATGTGACATCACACTGAGGAGATTGCATATCACTACACTGACAAATAAAATTATACTTAGTACATACCAACTACTGAGTCACTGAAGTTTAGCAACAGTTTTCTGTTATAATTTGAAATAGAACCATACTGTGGGATGAACAATACCAAATAAAACTTTATAAAAAATGCTTACAGGGTAGGGAGTATTCTAAACTAAAGGCATTTTTTATTTTTGAGGTTTGATTGGTCTGACGCATGGTACTGCTGCCAGAGGAATCTGATAAGCCTGCTCAAGGCTTTTTCTTATCTGTTACTTGACCACCTTGATCTTTTCCTATTTATACCACTGCTAACCAGGATTATTGTATGTCTCCATATCTTCAGTTCTATGCTATAGACAAGCAATGATGCATTGTCCTTTGGATCTGCAGAGCTTGGTAGAATCTTATGCTGGCTGCAGGAGATAGCAGGCATGCCGGATTGATTCCTAGTTTACTAAATGGAAAAATAGACCGCTCTGAATTATTTTTTTATCTCAAATGTTACACTGGCTTAAATATGAAGTAATAAATCTACTAATTGGAGTTATTTGTAGGTCTGACAAAGGCATTTTTCTGTGAGTTGTTGGGGGAAGAGGGAGGGGGATTCTTCTGACTCTTAATTTTTACCCCGAAGATGTGAGCTAGCTCTTGCTGAAATTGGTAAGAGTATACTTATTTTACCAGGCATTGAGCTGAGTTCTAACCACAGTCTTAGCTTGGACAGCTCAGCAATAGGATTTTCAAAGTAGCCTGTCCTATTATTCTGAAATGCGAGTTCTGCTAACATTGCTTACCTGTTTCTTGCTCATGTTGCCCAGTGTGCTCGGCATGTTCCACAAGCAGGCCAGCTGTTTATCATCAAGCTGTCACAGAGCACACTGTGGCCAGGACCCCACAGTGGGTACTAAATGTGTGATATTTTTGGTATGCACATGTACCAGCTAAGGCCTCTACGCACCTCATGAAACAGACATCAAGTAAACAAATTAATTTACAGGGAGCAGTCAGAGGTGTGAGCAGAATCTGGGTTTCCCATCTATAGAATTCTGCTACCACAGTTTGAGTGGTGTCACTGAGGAAGGACTGTCAGACCCAGTCCTATCGTTTGTACTCTTACAGTGTGAGGGTGGCGCTTATACAAGCGGCTCCGCTAATGCTGCGGAATTCGTCTTTAATTTTTACATCAGATCTATGGCTACTGCTCATATGTCAACTGCATGGGAAAAAAGGTTAACAATTCAGAGGTCTGGATAGTCCCATTTTGGGGGGAAAACCTGCTATTTTTTGTGCTATTGTGGCAAACAACTCCAGTTAAAGTGAGGTTGCTTGTATTTTCCTTTTAAATAGCAATAAAAGAATAAAACCATAAATTTAAACAGCTTCCTGACTTGCTCACCAGTCACTTCTCAGAAAATACTCCGAAGACTGTTTTAGCTTTCATAATCTTGTAACGACAGCATTCCAAATATCACTTCTTTTTAATCCGCTGCATATATGAAGCCTGGACAAAATCAAAATATATTCTTCATCAATTATGTTTATACAATTTTTAAAAATGTCTTTATTCATTATAACCCAAAATAAAATAACTGTTTCTGAATTTAGCATTTATTAAGTAAGGATTAATCTAAGATAGAAACTGTTGTGACATTCTTGCTTAAGAAAAAAACTCTTTCCACATCCAACAACCTCCTAAATTTCCTTCCAAAAGAAAAGGTATCTAGATTGAAGCAAGAAAATAATGTCCATGAAACGGTTTAAAATAAGCGCTTCCCTGGGCTAGGACAAAGGAAATTCAGCTTTCTTTTTTTCTTTCGAATAAGGCCCTCCTGCTCAGATTTCATCTCTGTATGATTTTCAGATGTCTTTACGTACACATCTGATTCTCTGTGTGTGTCTCTCTCTCTCATTCTCTTTCAGTTTGTACAGTGAATCTATGCAGAATTCTACAAATCCTGTGGCGCTAAGGTGAGTGCAATATTGTCTTTTTAGATTTAGATAACACGAAGAATAATTGGACATGTTGTCTCCAAAGCCCATTGTTCAAACCAGCAGATGGTGCTATGCAGCATCTTATGACTCCACATATCAACTGGAGTAATTTTTGAACCAGAAAACTACTTAAAGTTTCTAGTGCAATTCCTGAGCTGAAACAAATGTTTGTGGAATTAAGTAGTGATTTCCTTTAAGTCTGGGGGACTATTTTACTGGGTATGTTTTCAGTCTTTAGATGTTAACATATGCCATATATTGTTTTGTTTTTTTCCTGATGGAATCAGGGGTACCCAACCACACTTAAACCAACTGTAACTGTTCATGTCACTTAGTAAAGGTTTGAATTTTCTGACAGAATAACTAATAAAACTTTCATATTAAGAGCTAAAATGGTTTAGAAGAGAGAAATTCTGGGAACTGTAAGTAAAAACAGCAGCTAAGCCTTTTATTTATGGAATACAGATGAGGGAAAGTTTGTTTTTTTTTCTTTCAACAATAATCCTAGCTGTGTGAATAGTACAAAACAGTTGAAATATTCAATTATATACTGCATACTAACTGAGGACCTAAAAAGTATACAGTGAGGTAATGCACTCTGGATGTATCTGTTAGATAAAAACTATGTGTAACAAATGAAATGATCTTGTATTTAGCTTTAAATTGCAGTGTAGCTGTACATAGCTCTGAGATTCAGTTATTTAACAAAAGGGTTAAGTGAAAATTCTGATGCAAGAGTCAAATATGGAGCACTTGAATTGTAAATAAGATTGTTCCAAGGTTTCAATTTGTTGTATTAGTCAGTGACAAGTACAACATTTTTAATGCATGCCATAAGATTAGTCTACCCAAAGTAAACAAGCAGTAGTCTGTGTGCATCTCCAGCAATTGGTTAGGGTTATATGTATGCAGCTTTGTTTCTGATAATGGATTCAAGTTCAACATAAATAAAAACAGTGTACATTAAGGGGGATAAATATCTAATTGCCATAATCTAGAATTGAATGGATGTAAACATGCTAACCATAGAAAACAATTCCTCAGAACAGAAAGTAGCTAGTTGGATGATTGTTAGCAAAGTGTCTGTACTTCTTTTGTCTATTAAGCCTTTCATCTTCAAAGATGGAAACTATAATTTTTAGGACACTTTTTTGAAATCCTAGTGTTTGAGCCTTTTAAATGTGAGATGGAATTGTATTATGTGGGCTATATACATTTTGTGGTACTGTAGTAAAATACATCCTTTGTAGATTGTAAGATCAGTAGAGAGCAGACCTACGCTGTTAAAAGTTTTGATATAATTTAAAACAGTTTTCATATGCAGAATTCAATTTTAGCTCAAAAATTGTATTGCTTTTTATCTCAACACTTTAAAGAATGAGATAATATTTTTATATCAATATGCATGAACAAAGGTACAAATAGTATTTTATATTTTTTGTTGTAAACAATGTTTAAAAATGTACTGTACTTACTTAGTTTGAAAAAGAATGCAGCGTATTTGCTTTCAAAGTGCATGATATAGGCCCAGGCAGAATTATGTTTCTGCAGAGCATCCTGATTATTGAAACTTATATCTAACAGAATTCAAAACCATTAAAATTAGGGT
The DNA here is from genome assembly GCF_964195595.1 of Calonectris borealis. Lineage (NCBI taxonomy): Eukaryota > Metazoa > Chordata > Aves > Procellariiformes > Procellariidae > Calonectris > Calonectris borealis. The sequence continues at coordinate 6,461,978 of NC_134323.1, forward strand.
GAGCTGTTTGTAGGTGAATATATAGAAAACTACTAGGAAAATGTGACTTTGATTTGAATAACATGGATTGTTTTCCCAAGGACCAGGGTTTTCTTAGATAACTCAATAATACATTTAAGTAGCTCCATTCACCTATTTACTTAGTTAAAGAAAAAAAAAGATGTTTGACAGGAAATTTTTTTTTAAATGTTAGCTTATACTAAAACATGTTTGGCTTTCAATAAACATACTGAAATATATTTCTACCTTCTAAAAAATGTGTGAGTCTTAGATTTACATTGAAACATGTAAGACTTTGAAACTAAATGTCTTGTGTATTGAAAAGAATAAATGTGATAAGAAGAATGTATTATTGATAAGTTACCAAAGACAAGTATGGATTTGAAAAGACAGTTAAGCACAGTGACAATGTTCAGATGTAGTATCTTCACGTCAGTGCTTTAATTGTCTCTTATGAAGCTGATAGGTTTTTTTAAAGAAAATCTATCATTTAAACAGACATTTCAGAATCTGAAGCCTCTTTTTGAAATTACTGTAAAATTGTGATATTCATTGCAAGTTTTAACAGTTTAAAAACTTCTAAAAGAAGAAAATGCTGACAACTCTGTAGTTAAGTTACTTTTGTCAGCTGAGTTATGTTTCTGTATAATTAAGCACTTGATTTTAAAAAATTAACAGTAGGTTTGCAGTATTAGTGCTGTGAGATTAATGGATGAAAAATTGTCATTAGGAGGTAAGAATCAATATCACATCTTCAACATTGTAGTAATGCAGATAAAAATGTATTTCCAATATACTAATATAGGCCTGCTATCACTGGACTGGAAAAATATACTTGCTGTCCACACAAAATTAAAGTTGTCCATAGGGAATGCTAAATCTTGTGAAGATTTGATTGCATTTATAAATAAGAGATATATTTCTAATGTTTCTTTTAGGGGAAAGTAAACTGTCTTGCATAAGGCAAACTTCTTAGTATAACCTTTAAAACAGTATTTCAGAAATATGTATAATTAACTTGTAAATGTAAATTATTATTTCTTGTGATAAACTGTGGTCTAATTTCTTCATATATTTCCTATTTAATGAGTATTCATTAATTCATCGTCCTGAAAATGAGTATTGAAATGACTAACTTCCTTGTCCTTGAACTCATTGCATTACTACACTTCATCTCACTTCATCATTTAATTTGTATGGTTTCCAAATCGTAGTGATTATCATCTATTAGTACCCCTGGTGACAGAGGGCAGGACACTGTTGTATCAGAGTTAATAAAGCAGAAACACAAGCCTAATTACTATGGGAGGTAAGCCATGCTGGCAAGATTTACCTTTCACATAAGGTTTATATGTGGTTAATACTTACAAATAAAGATGGATAGATAGGCATCTATGTGTGTGTGTTTCTTTCTCAGGTTGAAATAATTCATTTTTGTATTACAATTTTTGATATATTATCCTTTTTTGTAGGTTTCTGTGCATGTATTACTGTAATAGTTTTCAGATGCTTTATGTTCAATTTTGAAAACTTAGCTATACATGGAAGCTTTCATCTGAGTTAAATGATTATGCAAATATAGTGTAAATGCTCTCAGGCATTGCTTTTACTTCTGCAAATTTATATTAAGAAGTATGCACACTGTATATATTAGATTAAGATTTATTCAAAACTGGTCTGTGCATAACAAACTGAAAATACTTGTCATGATAGTATTAAATATAATGTGTACAGAACATTAAACACAATTTTGTCTGGATTCTTGATAGAGGGATCTGTGTATATATATATTTATATACAAGCATGTGCATGCGCACATATGTAGAGAAATCAGTGTTGCAAACACTTTTTTATTTTGCTGCCACTGTTTTATTACTCATCACTCAAATACACAGTGTTGGCCCACAGTTCTTATAAATCATAATGATTTTAAAGATGAAATGGTTTAATCAGATACTTCAAATATCTATAGGTAATACACATCTTTTTAAAGAGAAATAAATCTCACATCTGTAAATATAGGTGTATTTAATTTTCTGGATATTGTGTGAGTCTGGAAACTTTTAAGTCTTTGTCCGAGTGGTATTTATGATGATTTACTCTGAAGTGATGCAGTCTTTATTCAATAAAAAGAAATACGCACAAGTTTTTATGCTATGAGATTGAAAAATGTTATGGTAAGTTTATACAAGACTTTATATTAAATGTTTTATTGATTGACTGTATGTCAATTTTAATTTAAGCTTTATGATTCAATCTGTGTCTATTTTTAATTTAAGTGGATTACATTCCGTAAAGATCCTTTTACTGTATTGACTTGGATGTACCATATTATTAGGTACTATGAGTTCAGCTTCTACAAATCTGTTAATACATAAAACCATAAGAAGCCTCTTATGTTCAAACCAGGTTAGAGTGAAGACATCAGATTAATATTTGATCATGTAGAAGTGCCCTTAATCAGATTTACTTATTTCTCAGAGTGTTTCTGCAATTATCATAATTGTTGTGCTAAATATGTTTGTCTTTATATCTGGCTTTGGGCATAATCTTCTCTCTTGAAACCCTCTCATTGTGGGACTCGGATTCCTGCACAAAACCCAATTAATATTAAGATGACAGTCCCTGATGAGTTCCCAAGGAGCCAGCAGCTGAGCAGACTCTGTAACGTTCTTAAGTACAGACTACTTGAATGATCAAGAGCATCTGAGGGAGACATACAATTCAATAATCCCTTTCTCAGGAAAGTCAAGAGTCCTGTGAGATAAGAGTGAAATCAAAGGAACACATCAGAAAGAAAATGACTGGTATAGTCTTGTAGTGTCTCTATTAAAATGCAAAAGTTATGGATTTTTTTAGGGGTGATGGGAACCTTTTCTGTTTTATTGATTTCTTTTTATAGTTTGATGATTTCTCTAAGATTATCTTAAAAGCTTAAAGAAAAAAGAGACTTCATCAAAAGGTATTTTGTGTGACAGGAACATACATACTTTTTGTTTCCATTATATTAACAAATACAGTGCATTTTAGTGGTTCTTGTTTTTGAGACTTAAACTTATGCACTTTATGTATATGATATGTTTGTTGCAGTTTTTATTCTGATGGTGACCCACAAATGATAAATAGGCCACATGACTTACTCTGTAAGAATTGTTCCTTGAAAATACAGAGTTGCAGAAAAGCAATACCGTTTACTAGTTTTTGTATGCATGAAAATGGCAACATTTGGTCTTTTCTGATATCCTCTCGATGGTCTAATATCAACAACTAAATTTACTGTCTGATAGTAGCTTGCTAACCTATTGATTTGTAATCAGAAATTGGTTTCCTGTCACTTTAAAAGGGAAGCACTAAGGGGCAGTAAAAACAAGCCTGTCTGTTCTAGATGGAGCTCTGGTTCAGGCTCCATGCTGTACACTTTCTTTTAGAGAGTTCACATTTTTTTAAAAAGAAGATTCTACAGTTAAACTGAAAAGGCCTATTACTTTTTATTTTGTGATACTGTGCAGAGTTTGTGTGTTTAAATTGCTTTTGAAGTCCTTCTTAACAAACATCCATAATTAAGATTTTTTTTTTTAAAATGATTATATGGCTGAAGCTGATATTTCTAGAGGTAAAAAACACTAAACCAAACAAAGCATCTTAATGCTGGTAAGTGTTCTTTCACTATAGATTTACATTATTAACAAAGTTTCATTATCTGAAACTTGTTAGACAGTAAGATGGTAAACGTTACTAAGTGATCAAAAATGCTCTTCTGTTCAAAAATGTTCTCCTATATCTTTGTTAGTGTTCCTGCATTGTCCCTTAGGTTTGTCTAATGTATTTCACTGAATAGATTTATTCAAATAGTTACATAAAGATTTATTTCAAAACCAGGAAGACTGTAATGGAATGCAGCACAGGCGTTTTCTAAATGCAGATTTCTAAGTCTTACTCATCCTCTGTTTTTAGGTCAGTTTATTGTGTATATTATGGTAAACTTTGCAGCTGAGGACGTTATCCTAAGAAAGTCTAATATTACATTAGAAGTATGACCTGCCAACATAAGCATTTTTATTTGTTTTCCATGCCAAACTAGACTAAATTATGAAGAATGTGGAATAAAATGTGCCTTCTAGTTTTCTTCTACCTAATTGATATTCAAAAGAATCAAAGAAGAAAAAATGAATACCTAAATCATACATATGTATATGCCTTTTGAGCTTTATAATAAAGGCAAAATAACCCCTTACTTGGTTAAAATCCAACTTAAGAGTCAACATACAAAGGTGACTGCTGTATAATATTAGACATATCTGTATTATGTGGGCACGTTACTGCTCCACCAGAATCTCTCAATAGTAATTATTATGCCAAGCACCCTGTTGGCACAATTACACTAAAGCTCTAATTAGTAGCAGTAAGATTAGAACCCCTACATGTTAAATCTGTAGAAGCAAAGCTGAGTGAAGGATTTAAAACAGTTTCAAAACATTGTATTGTCTTTATTACAGTCTTTATATTTCAGTAAAGAAGGGTTTTCTATAAAACGCACTTAAAATAATCTGGTCCTGTCACTAAAAATAGGAAAGATAAGGTAATTGCAGTCAAACCTCAGTACTCTGTTTCTATCTAGGTGCTTTATAGCTGAAGTGACAAATCCAGTGAACTCTAGTGGAAGTTATATACTTTGAAGTTTTTCCTTCGATGAACTGATGTTTTTTGGATAGATAAAGCTTTTCCTGATGCCTTCAGTTAGTTCTTAGTGACCAGTGAGCGTTCTGTGCCATAACTTTCTGGCATGTGGCAAGTCTTATGTCGGAACTTTATTGGTAGCTAAACATGATCCTTGTTAATTCACGCCTTTATCAATTTCACTCTTCACCGTTCTTTCTGTAAAGTAATGAAAAAGTTCATTGTCCAGCTATAGCTTTACGGACAGTACACAAACACTGGGCAATGCTAGTCTGAATCCTTTTCCTTAGCAGGGAAGAAACAGAAGCCAGCCCAAACAATGTCAAAGGGTTGATTTCACTATTTTAAAAGTTGTGGTCTTACCACCTGTTCAATAGAAAGGAGATTTTAGCAGTTTTGAAATGACTGATAATGCATCTTCATCTAGATTTAATATCTGCTAAAATAGTTAAAAATATCTGCTTCTGTATTACACTTTGTATATACTATAAAATCGTTTTTTTCCTCCAATGTTGCATCTTAGATACAGTATATTCAACTAATGCATCAACTATTCACTCTTAGAGTAAGAAGAGAAGATTTGCATGCCTAGGGTTTTTTCCTCTGCTTCTGGTTCTTAGTATACTTTGTGTTTGACGGGAAGAAGCTGATATTTTCTGGATTCTCTGTTTTAGGAACAACTTTTTTAGCTGTACTAAATTGTAATAATGATTCCTCTCATCAATTTAATTATTCTTATTTATAGCATATGCCAATTTCTCACTGAGAAAATGATTGTATGATTGCTTTGTCTTAATGTTTATTGATTGTGTAGTGCCACTACCATTAATGAAGAAAGCTGGATGCAAAGCTAACTGAACCTGGTAAATATATTCCCGCTGACTCCAGTAAGATTTGAATTATGCCTACAGTGGAAACAGGCTTTATGGAGCTTTCCTCGGGCTTTTCCTGAGGGGAGGAGGACACCTTTTGTGGTTCTCATCTGGGTTTCTTTAGAGGCAGAGTAATAAGCAAAATGGGAAGGCAGGGACCTGAGAATTGATATTATGAGGGATTTTGCACTTCAGCCCTTCATGTTTTAGGATACTCTTTATTACTGTTGCACATCTCGCTAACTTGGTCTGATAAAAAAAGCGTAAAGGCAAAATTAGGAGCAAAGGGATTGCCTACATTTAAAGGCTTCTCCTATTGTGTTTTTCCATAGTAGAAGAGGGAGTCTTACATGACAGTACTATCGTGTTTTGTCAGCCCAGGAAGAGACATTAAGGTATTTTTCAGTATAGCTTCAGGCTGCTTCAGTGACTTGTGCTGCTGCAGAGAGAAGCACAGTCTCCATTACGTTGCACTAACTCTACTCAGACAGCCTCATATAATCAATCTAGTTAAATACCTTTCTTTGTAAATGCCTAGATGTTGAGGGCACAGGTGAAAATCATCAGTGCTCCAAAGGTATTGGGTTTTTATATGCATTATTCAGGCTTAATTTATATACAGTCATTGCTATCTATAATATGTGGCAGACTCAAGAGCCTGCTGTCTTAGTTTCAATATTTACCCTGGGTTTTTTGGTTGTGTGGTTTTTTTTTTCCCCATTTTTAGTCTCGACTTCAGGAAAGAAAGCTTGTAATGAAAAATTAAAGTTATTTATGAATAATAAAATAGCTATCATGAAATAACAAGTTTTATGATTTTAAAGAATTTTAAAATTTTTGAAGTTCATGTTTCTCTCATTGTTAGTACCATTAAATGCATATTAGCATGGTCATTTTTGTTTAATGGAAACAAATAACAGTTAATCTTATTGGGAGGTTAAGTGGGTTTACTCTGTAAAGGGCAAATCCCAGATGAATGTTTTCTTTTTTAAAGAATAGCTTTAGTCACTGACAGATGGTCTCTGTCTGAGTCTCCCTGTAGACAGATACAGTTTCTTTTTACACGTTTATGAAAGTTGTAGATACAGATATTCAGTAATATGCTGTTGTGTAGGACAAAGAGCAAGTCTGGTGGATTGATAGGATTAGATTTCAGAACAGTGACATATGGTTGATTTACCAAAGTGGACAAAATTTGAAAGGAAAAAAAAAAAAGTATCTACAGTTACAGCTAGTCACGTAACGGAAGAATTTATATTTGGCCAATTGCCTCTTACAAAAGACGGTATGATAACTCTTATTTAACTGTTTAGAGTTAGGTCTATCATTATTATGTCCTGACTGTGTGCATTTCTGGCTTTCAGAATACTCTACAAACAAATTGCCATGTGATCTTAAGTGCAGAAAAACAATAATACCCTAATTTAGAATATTGATAATTTGGTCTCTGACCCTAACCAATCAGATATCAATATCACTTACATCTGTATTGCAAATTTGTTTTATAAATACAACTAACAGCTTCCATAATCCTGCATGGTAAGCCTGCATTTTGCTTACCCTGTATGCTACATGTAAAGTTATAACATCATTATAACCTTAGTCAAATAACTATACAACATATTTAGTGGTAATTTGTCACACTAAAATTATTCATAGGTGTCTTGAGTAAGTCCAGTTATATTTATGTGTTATGCCATACCATGTTTTTTGGCAATGGAGTTTGCTAGATTTCATAGATTTACTGTGTCTGGGTTTTTTTATGACTGACATAGCAATAACCAGATTGCAAGGATATTTATGTTGTTTGTGGCTTAGCAAGATAATTAAAGGATATAAATTAATCAAGTGCAATTAATTAGAAACTTTATGTTCACAGCAGTCCTTCTTTGCATGTATAATTTATATATATTGATTTCCTGGCTTTCATTAGCCTATGAGATAACAGCAAAAATGCATTAGAGAAGAAAATGTACAATTAGCGTGAGAGTGAACCCTGGCATAATTGATGGATCAGCACATGTTTGGGGCAAATATAAAGCTTTGTTAACTGTCATAAGCAGTTAGAATTGATAAGTGGTATTTCACTACATATCTCTCAGCTGATTAATGGTGTTTTTAAAGAGTCCTCTTAATGGGAAGCTGATAGGTTGGTTGAATTTACATTTTAATCAGAGTATTTATGATGGAGGCAGCCATAAGAAATTCATTGGCACAGTGGTAAGGACCTTCCCCTGAGAGATTTAGAGGAAAAGAAACCATTTTAATATGGCTACTCACCTTCCCCTTCTTTGTGTGACCTGGTCAACACATAGGAAGGGCAAGCTTATTTGCTGTCAACTAATAACTTACTGTCATTAAGGAGAATTTCAGTTTCTAATGTGCTAAGTAGTACGGTAAAATGAGAATGACAACCTACAGTATACTTGCAAACTTATTCAGGAAAGAGTAGCTCTGTTATCAACAGAAATAATCTTTAACAACTACTTGTGGATCCTTACTGTGTGAGTTGCTGTGTTTTAGTTATAGTTTTGTTTAAACAACGCATTTCTTTTATACCTGTAGGCCCTTCTACTGTAGTAGAATTCTTGATCGAAACTAGTCTGTGATTATCTGTTGAACAAGGATTTAGAGCAGGTAGGTATGTTGGAATAGCCTCAGCCAATTTACAAGTGGGGCTTATGATTCATTGTTCAGGTGTCCTTTCTTAGAACAACTGTTTATATGTTGCTTAAAAAACCCATGTACGTTTGTTCCTTGCAGATACTTCATTGCTTGAAAATAGAAGCTTTCATATAAAAATGTTTTCAACTCATACTTTCTATTTTAGATTATCTTCTGATTTTTGTATATATACAGATACTCTGCTTTAATAAAAATATCTAATAGCTAATGCACATATTATTCTCATTATACCAAGCTTCTGTCTAGCAAATAAACAGTTTGTCTTACCTAGTTAAATTAGTCGTTCATATGGAACAAGAGAGCTAGAGTACAAAGTATCTTGCTTTATTGTTTTTATTGACATGTCTCAGAAGTGAATAGGCTCATGCATCACTTTCTGTCCTGATGAATTCTATTTGATATTCTTTTGTATACCTGTTCCACAAAATGAGCAATAGCTGGGTTTATTTTGTACATAGCATGTTAAATAAGGTTTTGTAGTTTAGGTATTTGGTTTTTTTATTTTTGTTTAATACTGCTAAATTAGAGTAACTGATCAATAAAACTGATTCATAGAATATTAAATATTTGGTATAAAAAAGGAAATGACATCTAACAATGAAAAGAAATGAAGCAGCCCATGCTAAAAATGATAGCTTATTTTTATGTCACATTAGCCATATCAGATAAGAATCTTAAGCCACGTATAGACACATTAGGTTTGCATTATGTATGTCTTAATTATTCAGAGTTCATTAGTTTCCTTTTTTTACAACTCAAAATAAATGGAAGTTGGATGGGTTTTACTATTCAGCAGCAGTATCTACGCAGCATCACCAAATAACAGTTTCGTAGACAGCATGGAAATGGCTTATTCCATTAGAAAGAAGGAGACAGAGTGATTATTATATCACTTGTTATTTTAATGCAGAAATTAAGGTTTCCTACATTTGTAATTTAGATAGGTTGCCACGTCAATGCAAAGTTGTCTTTTATATTGTGTCCTTACTTGCTCAATTCACATTGTGCCTGTTGCGTTACACAGTGTCTTGGGTTGGTTTTGTTGGCATTGCAAAGGTGAGAACTATTGTTTTATCTCACTGGTGGCCCCCAGGGAAGAAGAGTATCAAGCACTGTCTACAAAGTAATTTTTTTTTTTGTTTGTTTCTAGCAACTAGAAATATAAAGCTGGAACAAGAATACTTTGATATAATTTGGAATGCATAACATTTCTAAATTAAAGTAACTTGATTGTAATCCTGCAGGTTTCTTTGTCCACAATCAGGAAAATGAATGCATTTGAGATACAGATCTAAACAATACTCATGTGACCTATGCTTGCTCTCATTTGAACTAGAGAGATTTCTTGTACTGGAACAATTCTCTTCCCCTCACCTCTTTGCCAGCCATTAGTGACTAGTACCTGTCTGAAATGGCAGGTGCTTGTCATTTTTTGTATGCTAGCCCTTTTCTCGCATGCATACCACTTCCCAGTTGTTGAGGGTCTAGGCAGCTCCTCTGCCATCCCTTGGTGGAAGCAGGCCTCTGCAATGGCTACCTGAGCCCACTCATAGTGGCTCCAAGAAAGACTCTTTCTGGAAGACCACATGCTGGAGACTCTCGTTTCCCTTCTTCTTAAGAAACACTCTGCATATGAAATTTAGACTAGCGTGTATGTATACCTTATAGTGTGTAAGTACATGCTTCATACTGAGAACTCGCTTCCAAATGAACCAGGTTTATATGTAAAAGTTACTATGGTAGTTAAACTTGAAGGTAAAAAATATTTAAATCTGTCTATATGTAATCCTAAAATGAGTGAAATGAAAAAACTACTTTAAGTTATGGTATCTTATGGCGAATAATAAATAAATATTTCCTTGATTCTCAGTTTACTTTGAAAGTCAAGCGTAAAATAGATGGTTGTTGCATAGCAGGTATGTTGAATACCTAATGATGTAATCTTGTTTGTTACGGTGTACTCCACGTCATCTTAAGAATAAAAATAAAATCTGCTCGGAAAAAATATTCTAAGATTTTTGTGCCAAATTATGATGACATCTTCTTTTGAAAATGTTTGGGTAGTTTTCCAGCCAGGTATGTATCTGTTTTATTTAAAATATTAGACAGGTAAGCTATGAGTAAACAACTCCAGAAATACAATTACCTGTTCACAAACGCTATGTTGTCAATGGATTGAATAAGCAAAGATGGGGATAATAACTTTATCTGAGCAAAACACAGAAAATATCTATAATTCCCACTAGATTGTTGCACATGTACTTTAGCATTTTTAACAGAAAGATCAGGCACTTTCATTTTATAATGGTTCGGATTCTCTCCAGTTTAATGCCAAGAACTCTCTGAGAGTGAAAATGTGACAGTATTCCAATAGAAAAGACAGAGTGGCAGTGGTGTGATAAGGATGTGGTATGTAAGTTGTTGATGTGAATGTATTAAATTAGTTTATATGCACCAGGAGAAGAGCTACTTGAGCAAGGTATTACTGCCTACTAACCACTATAAATTCTCCAGCCAATGGGAGCATGCCCAGGATTTTACATGAGATTCTTTTTCATTGTAGGATCCCCATTTTTGACTCAAGCGCAGCTTTATTCAGAGTCTTATACTGTAAAAGCAGTTTGAGAATGCTGCAGTAAGCGGTTTGTTAGGTATGGGATATTGCAAACAGTACCTAAAGAAATATCTACATGAATGTGATGGCTATATTGCGGACATTGGTGTTTTTCTTTGCACAGACCAAAATAAACTCTCTCCCTTATACAGTAAATAGCAGCCTAATACTCATTTCCGAGAGGCAGGACATTGTTCTAAAAGTTTTACTGGAGTTTCAATAGAATATGCTTCTGCTATGCCCTCTGCAAATAAACATATTTTGCCCAGAATTAACCATCCAGTTTAATAACTTACATAGATGCTGGCTTCCTCACAGTTTTTATCTAAAGTCTGTGTTCTCCCTAAAACAAAAGATAATGAAAGCTTGTTTCTGATCAAAGCTGCTTCTTGCAGCTTTTATTTCTATGATAGCTGATTTAAATTCACAGGTTAATGGGAGTAATGAGGCTAGAACAACTTCATTGCTCAGGAAAACAGGCCATTTATTCTGAAAGAAAGAGGGACATTCTGTTATAAATACCCAATGTTTTTGTAATACAGAATTTGGTAAGTGACAAAGCAGCCAATCTAATTGGCCAGACTGATTGATTGAGCCAAACTTTCTGAGGTTCTGGAAGAGAAAGAAAAAAAAAACAACCAAAAAACCCAAAACCGAACATGCAAAAGAGAAAAGTATGTACTTGCATGCAATGGAAAGGGATGTGGTATTTCAGGAAACCAGAAATATTAAGATGCACTCTTAAAAAAAAAAAAAAAAAAAAAAAAAAGAAAAAATCATAATTACGATTAGCTTTTTGTAAACAACTCTCTTCTAATGTTGATTAGTTCTACAGATCTTGGTGAGACTGTTGGCAGTGGGCTCATGCTTTTATTTCTGCATACAAAGTTATTGCTTTAATACCACTTGGCCATTTTCATCACACGTGAGAACAATCAAACATATTGTTTGAAAACTATAAAATGAAATACAAAGTTTTTCTATTCTTCAGTTTGGATGTGTATGAAATGCGTTGTCATGAGACAAAAATAGCAAAGTTTCCATGTATATTTAGCTTATGTTTTTCTCTGTGGTTAGTTCCAGTTCACAATGGAAAGTAAGAAAGTACTTACTTGAAATACTTAAGTGTGAACTTAATCTCCTTAATTCATCAGGATGTCTGAGTGCTTCAGTATGTGACTATTATTTGAATGTGTTTGAGGAGGTTATGAAATTTTTGGCTTCAGTGAACATTACAGCATTGGAATTGAAGTGTTGAATGCTTTTTATAAAATTGTAATGTTTTAAAGAAAATTGTCAAATATTGTGCAAGTTAGGACTGTGCGTTGTGCCCTTTAATGTGAATATAATTAAGTTTTAATTTTTTTATAGAATATGTTGAACATGACTGGGAGAGAAGATAATATCAAAATCTGCTTGTGCAAAGGTGAAATCCAAAATAATATATTTGCCTTTGAATGATGAACTCAAATTTTGAAGAAATATCTGCAAAATGCTTGGCTATCCTTATCAGATGTGGTAATTGCATCTTAATTTCTTTTTTGCTATGGTCATTTCTCTTTAATAAGGAGGGGAATTTTTTTAGCAACAGCTTTGTCTGCCTTCTTTTATTATGTTTCCATCTATTTTTGTTCCTGGATTGCACCTGCTCAGTAGTTATCTAATCTTTCTTAGAAGTTTACACTCTCAAGTAAAAGCTTTGAAGTTTACACTGATTAGTGTTTTATGGCATAAGAGATATGTATAGATCCTTCTTTCACAGTGTTAAAGCTATTATGCACCTGGTGAAAAGATAGACATTAAAGTGGAGATGACAAACCTTTAAAATATTTAGTAGATTAAAGTACTGAATTACTCCCTACTCCTTGTTCAAGGTCTTTAATATTACAAAAAATTCTGCTAGTTTTGGTTTTGAAGACAAGGGCCTTTCATTTGTAGCTGCACGCTGGCAGACATCAGACATTTTGCAAAAAGGTAGCAGATAGTTATAGAAAACCACTTTTTAACTAGAACTGTATTAAAAATATTGCTGATTCTGGTCCTTTACCATAGTATTGCTTTTTGCCTTTTTTTAACAATTTACGTGACCATTATTCATCAGATACTCAGGGTTTTTTTATTGGCAGAAAGCACTGTATTCAACTAACATCTTTGCAAGGTAGATCTGATGAATTTTGAATATAAAAAGTCTGTGGAAAGGAGATATTGTTTAAGCAGTTATTTGCATGCTTATGCACTGAGAAAATATTGAAATATAGGTTACCTGAAAGTAACTCTTTCCCCCTAATATTTAAATGCTACATGTATTAAAAAAAAAAAAAAGGCAAACATCTCACTAGTACATAAGTTTGATTTTGTTATGCCTCCTTCTCTGAAAGCTAAAAACAATGAACTGTTTTTGTGGAAAACTGAATATAACATAAATATGAAAAACAAATTTATTATGCATAAAAATTTTGAAAAGCATTAGGAAAATTAATATTTGTTGTCACCAGGCTTAGAATATACTAGAGTACAGCAAGTGTGCTATTTTAAAGGTATCAGTGCCGACTTTTTGGAACTCAGATTTGTATTACTAGAAAAGAATGTGAAGGGAAAAGTAGATAAATATTTTCAGGTGCAAAAAAGGTCTTGAATGTATGTGAAATTAAAGGTGTGGAAAAAATTATCTGTGAAATTGGGATTCATTAATCACTAGAATCCACTGGAGAAAGGTAAGTAATCTAAATATCGAAACATTCACTATAAAGATTTTTTTCCTCTATTTTATTTATATTTTAGGATAGCACATAAATTATATCCTTACCAAAGAAAAGATGACGAAAAGGCTGCAAAGACTCCACAGTTAATACAGAATAAGTTTACTTTTCTTTTACAGAAAAGTTTGTTGTTAAAAATCAGGTGAATTTAAAAATAGATATGTATCTATGTGCAATCATTTGGCTACATTTGACTATTATTTATAAAAGCTTAATTATAGGATGAATAATTAAGTCAGAAATTTGAAAGATGTGCAGGTCTTAGAATGCTCCTTTCATTAGGACTGAAACTCAGTAAGCCAGCCCTGACTGTATGGAGCACTTGGGAGGCTGTTCTGTTTTACATTAAGCTGAATACAGTCCTACAAGCTTCCACCTGTCCTTCCTCCCCTGTTCCCGGGAGGTATGTTTGCTTCAGAAGCTGAGAGAATTGCACCAAGAGTAGTCCAGAGAACATTGTGGTTAATTGAGTGCTTTTAGTGGAAGCAGTCTAGATACCACCTTAGGTTCCTTTCTAAATCATTCTGTCTTCATTATACTACTTTTTTTCTTTTCTGCCAGACAGATAATTCTAAAATCACTTTCCTGGGCATCTTCTGAATTAAGAAGAGTCTGTTTGAAAACTGAGCTCTGTGTGATATTGTAGCGGTAGCTAGAAATGACAAGAATCTTTTTGTTATTCAACATAGTAACAACGAAGCTCTAGTAAACAGTGAATGAGCAATACTAATTTTGTTCACTCTAAAAATCCTAGTCCTGACTATCCCAAACTTGTATCCTTTACCTGCTTTGTTCTGGAGCTAAAGACAGATTGATTATTTTTTTTAACTATTTTTTTCTCGCACAAGCATTTTTTCTGCACTTTTTCAGCACATCTGTCCTGGTTAAACCACGACAACATCATTTGAAATGGTTTGAGCAGACCACCTCAAATCAGAGATTTCTTTTTTCAGTCCTAAATTTGAGCGTGCCTATACATGCCTTGGAACAGTCAGCACTGTGCAATGATTGTATAGATGTTTTCTGTGTATTGTGTAACATCTTATGCAAAATAGTAATAATGTTTTAGAATGATAAAATAGTCTTTCCTTGTATCCAGAGGCACACTTTGTTACAGAGGATGATCAGTCACTGATGCCTGCAGTCCTAAGTTTTCTTATGAAAGTCCTAGAAGGATAACAAAAGCCCTCTTAAAAACAAAACCAAAACACACACCCACACACACCCCAAAAACCAAAAAAACCTACCCAAACGAAAAACCCCAAAAAACACAATGGCCACCCCCCCAAAAAAAAACTCTGCTAGCCAAACAACAAAAAACCCCACCCCCAAAACCCCCACCATGTTTTCACATAATCTGGCAATCTGTGGAGATGAAGTTTTAGGGAAAACATCAAATACTATTACAGTAAAGCCTTTTTATTGGCCGACTGGTCACATAAACTACACGAATGAAAATAAACTCGGGATATCAGCAAGAAGAGATTTTTAGCACTGAGGCACTTGATTGGCCAAGAAGGATGAGAATTTAAACAGATTTCATCAGGCTGGGCCTCTCATGGAGGTAACTCTAATGGAAAAGGAGGATGGTTGGCTCATTGGAGGTCAGATAGCACAGGGAGAAGCTCAGTAAAAAAGCTAAGAATTAAATAAGTTCAGGAAAGTAGCAAAGATTAGAGTCAAAGTAAAAGCTAAGATACTGTTCTACAAATGCCAGTTACCATAAGATTAAGAAGAAATGAAGCATCTGAAAATCTGCGTATTGTTAAGCCAGTGGGTGGTAAAAAGTGAAGTAATCATGTTCTCCAAAAGATCATACCAGGAAAAGGGATTGGGGGAAGGGGTTCCTGTGGTGTGAAATGAGAAACCTTTTCGGGTCACTTGAATAAGAGATTTACCCTAGCTATGGGAATTCTGAAATATTTTTGGTACTCTCTTGAGTTTATTAGTAAAGATGCCCTCGAATTAAAATGCAGTTTCGGGCTTCCTTAACTAAGTCTGAACTGAAAGCCATGAATTTCTGTGAAGTCTTGAAGCCCAGCATGCTGAGCTCGCAGAGTCTAGGTGCACAGACACAAGTGGTCCTTTGTACTTTAGTTGGGGTCCCACATACTTCGTTCTCCTCATTTCTCAAATAGGACTATAAGAACTGTTGCTGCTTTAGTCTCCTGTGCTTTGCTTTAAAAATTGAACATCTATCTCAATGTTTGTGCTATTGTAGAAAAAATAAGGAATATCAGTATGCCTTCAGGAATAAGCAGAGCAGGACTCTCTGGAAACAATTGAACAGCATTAATTTGCAGTAATAAACAGACTAGAAACTAATGTGGAATTGTTGATTGTTTCCTGTCAATCCTGGAATATCTTTTGGAGGTAAATAAATTTTATTGCTGAAAGTATTGTTTGATCGTATTGCTATGAATATTTTTAGCAAAACTACAGGAAACTATATTATTATGAGATTAAAAAAAAAAACTGAAAAAAATACTATTGTATATGGTGGCTTATACATTTAAAAGACTCAGTACCTTAGTATGTTTTCTTTGAATTGTATTACTATTTCGATAATTCATTTAGAATAGAAAATACTCTATATATCTGATGATTAAGTTCACATTTACATTTTCCGTAATAGGGCACCAGCAATAGATACTACTGCACCAGCAGTAGAAATTTTAGATGACACCGCTGTTCCATATATTTCAATGCAGAAAACATTTATATGGATATAAATAAAGTGTTTAGGATTCTCTCATGGAAGGCTATGTAAATTGTCAGCTTCTCAGAACAGCATGTTTATGACAATTTTCCTGGTCTTGATTGTCATCTCTACTGTGGTGCTATGGTAGTTATGGAAGTGGGGTATTGTGTTTTCTATCATAGTTGCTGAAAGCGCTTGAAATAATTAAGCTCAATGGAACCATGTTTTGAAAGCAATTTCAATCGGCTTTGACCCTCTCATGTACATTGTAGCTGGGGAAGTATTTATATTAGTTTATTTGTGACGGCCTAAGACTAACTGAAATCTGATATTGATGTTAATGGAAGCATTCATATGCTCAAAATAAAAAAACGCCAAATATTTTGCTGAGTTGAAATGGGGAGAGGGCAGATGTCACATCTATGATATCTATGCAACTCAATGTGGAAAAGTAGCTTGTTTGCACAAATCTTCAAATTTGCATGAAGAAATATTTTGGCACATAAATTGTGCAGGTGTTTTTAAAAAACCACATTGCTTTCTTTGTAGATTAACTTTTAAAGGCAATCTGTATCTTGAAAAGCATAGCTGACAATAACTAAAAAGTACAGCCTCTTTGGATGCAATTTATATATGCATGGTAAAGTGAAAATGGGTGTTTGATCTTCGGTATTGGGAAAGTGGGCTAAAATTAGGATGTAGGTCAGATTTCACTGCAAAGTCTCTCTAAGTTTTAAATAAATCCATATCAATGAAAATATTTAGGAGCAAATAGGCAAATTAGGATCTAAATACAATAATTTCTATTTTAAGACCATCTATACAATCTTTGTTTAATAAAGCTAATAAAATTCAAATGTGAAAATGTCCAAAATACCTGGAATTTAATGGAAGAAATGGAGACAGTTCATGGAAATACATTATTCCTGCCTTCTGTTTTGGGGTATTAATATTAAATGTCACTTTATATCTCAATTCCATTTATCCTAACATTAGTGGAGAAAGATTTCCACTAACTTCAGAGCTTTACTGATGCTGAGAATTCCTCCAAATTCCACTATTTTGGGTAAGGCTTTCTAGGAAAAATCCCCAAGGTAAACACTCTTAAGTAATGGATTTTCTGTTGAGGTAGAGCACCTTTCACTCAGGATTGAAAAAAACAGGAGATAAACATGCTTTGAAAAAGAATGTACTGGAGAAACTTAGTTTTGTGTTTTGGTGTGGGGGTGTTTTTGGTTGTGTTTTTGTTTGGTTTTTTTTTAATATATAGTTGATAGTGTTCAGTGGAAACTGAAGTGAGGTATATTCAGTGTGCTCAGACTGCAATTTGATCTAATCAGTGCTTGAACTAACAATGTAATAAATTGTCAATGCAGGACTTTTGCATTCATTTACACTAATATAGAGTGTCTCATTTCTGAGAAGTAAATCACAGTGGCTTCAGTATTTTATTTTCCATCTTGTATGTAAGTAAACTGCAGGATCAACTGGGAGGCTGAATCAATCTGCTATTTATTACCTCGAAATGTGACACCCTATTTTAAGTGCCTTATTCCCTTATGATTTAGACTGAGTAGTGCATTATGTTTAAACAATATAGAAACCAGCTTTACTATTAGTGGATTTTTCACTTTAGATGTGATGGATTTACATTTGTAGAAAACTTTCAGTGCATCATTATGTTATTACATAAAATGGAGTTTCAAACAGGCTGATACAGAGAGAACAAGGAAAGAAATTTCAATTACTTTTTCCTGTCATCTAATAAGTGTTAATAATTCTGTAGGTTTTTTTCTAGGACTTTATTTAAATACACTTGAAAAACATGTTATTGATCGGTTGTTTCATTTTCATTTTTCGTCTAGAACAGTTTGACATTTCTTAAGAAAATATTTTCCAAGAAAGCTGTAGCTTCTTGCACAGCATAGGGCATTTCAAACACTTTCTCCCAACTGATTCTTGTGTTTGAATACAACTTTTCTCTATTAATTTATGCAAGTAAAAAGGTAATTTTTTTTTTTAATTATTATTGTTTTTCATAGAGGTTATGGGATGAGAACCAACACTTTCCTCTTTTTCCAACATTATATTCTGGGGCCATACACCACTATGATACCTAATAATGTTAGTTTATGTCATTGACTTTAATTATACCTTTAAACTGAATTTTCATGTGTTGACCTACTTTTTAAGGTACTGATGGCAAGAGATAGGGTACTTATTTAGTAGATTCAACTAGATTTAGTTGAATAAAAAGAAAGCAACACCCATAGTAATGAATGTTTGAAGAATTTTGACTTCTTGGTCACGTTGCACATGACTTAGTTGGAATAAAAGTCTCTGATTTGTTTTATATGTTTGCTCTGATTTTTCCACTAGCAAATTCTAGTTAAGTTCCATCAGCTCTTGCTTACGAAATCAGTGTTATATTTTTGAAAATATTAAACTGATCAAATTAAGGAAAGATGTTAAGATTTTCTTCTGCAAAAGGAAAAGTAACCCATTTTCTCAAGTTAAGCCTTTGGACCCCAAGTCAGAAAAACACTTGAACATACACTTTTTATTTCAGCACATTAATATGAAGTTTTAGTGAAGTTTTGTCAAGTCACAATGACTTTTTTTACTATGTACTACTTAAATGGAAAGCATAAAAAAAAAAATTTATTCTTGTAAACTTTAAGAAAGTTCTTATGCATGCACTGTTTGCAGCTGTGATCTTCGATGGCCTCTGTTGTCTTGGAAGTATATCTTCTATTTGGAGCAGAAAACTTGATGTAAAGAGGAAATATACCCACACTACCAATTTCTTTCATATATTTAGCTCTCGAGAAATACCTGCTATATGGGAATAGTGGCAAAGGGCTAACTATTTTACTCCACAAATGACAACAGCTGATTAAAATTATAGCATAGAAGTCAAATGACTAGATAAACTATATTCAGGCACACAAAATTGTAAAGATATCTTGAATCATTACCTGGTACTTGAATTGGTTTTCTTTGACTAGCTTTTTTCCCCCTCCCTGTTTTATTACAGGCATACTGTATGCTCAATAGTAAAGAGAGGGGAAAGCATATGGCCTCTTGTTTGAACTTCTGTAATTAATCCTTCCAAATACTATTTCCTTGGAAAGTTATTTTTAATTTTATTACAGTCTGTTCTTGTATTCTCCCACACAATCACTTGGGCAATATTTGTATCGATGAAAACGACATAAAGCAGCTCTTAACTAAAACGAGACTGCTGTTTTACACAACACGTAAATGATTAAGTGATAGATTTTTATTACTGTTTGTGTGTAGAGTGGACTACAGCATTTGAGCATTAACGCTCCCCTCCCGCCCCAAATCTGTGCAGTCCTACAGGGTGTGTTTAGGATTTTTTGCTGTTTAAATTCTTATGGCTTATTATTTAGAAAGCTTTTTAAAATGCTAGTTATTCCTTTAGAGTTATATTGATATTTTTGTATAGGTTGTGTGGATTCTTGCACTCATGCAAAGTAAATTCCTCCACTGTGGAATTGGTAAGAAAGAAGCTAAATTAAGATTATAGATATAAGTGATGGAGAAATACTGGCAAATGTCGTAATAAAAGCTGATCAGATTGGTCCCATCCCAGTCAGTAGCTTGTATAAGGAAAACAAATAAAAGCGGGGAGGGGGGAAAGACCATTCTTAAAGCTTCCCAGATGTGTGCACTGAGTATGGGTCTCTATTTATGGGCAAGATATTGGATGCTGCAACCCTTTAAGGCAACGAAGGGGAGTAACATTGCAAATGAGATGAGATGATGACAGAGAGCAGCAAGGATTATGCTTCTGAATATCTTAAAATATTTTCCAGAAGTCTATGAAATGCAACCAAGTTGAATTCTATGGTATTTTTCACGTAACAGAGAAAACATTAAATGATCTTCATTACAGTTGCCTACAAAGCATGGAATGGTGACAAATTAATAATTTACCTCACAATGCTTTCTAGATATTTTCTGATATTGTCTTGAAATGCAGGTTGAGAGGAAACCTTCCCCCAATTTAGTCTTGGAAAGAATTAACATTATTCTAAATTTCATGCTTTTGGAAAGCTTATAATAAAATCCACCCTTTAAAGATATCCCACTGAATGTTTCTTTTGTCTCATCCCTATCCATTTCTCATAAGATTAAGTAAGGGAGTTTTCTACAGCTATATTAGCCTGAATGCTGTTGATTTTAAAGGTTGTAATTGGGAGCATAATTTCAGTTAAGAGGTCTACTGGCAAGAAATAAGACTGACTAGAAACAGTGGACATAAAATGTAGTTTTATTCAAATAAACTAAAGGGTGAAAGCAATGTTTAAAAGATATCTCTTAGCAGCTTAATTCCTATTTAAGGATCACAGTAAGATCACATTTCCAGAAGTGTGATCAGGGTCTGCCTCTTAGGAATGTCCAGTTGTTTTTGTTCCTTGAAACTGAAATTGCTGCATTGTACCAGAGAGGACAACACAGGCTTGATTTACATAGGCACAGCCCTCATTAATTCAAGTGGAGTATTAGGTCAGCAGCTCTGCAAAACCAGGATTAGATAGTGCCATGTCTGCAAATTCAGTTGCTGTTTTTCTTCGAAGATATGCTTTTCAATTCTGTCATATATAAACACTAGGTTTAAATGGAGCAATTCTTTATGGCTAAATGAAATCATGCTTTTGCTGAATAGTAACGCTTTTTCTTGGCCTATATATATGAAATATACATGTGAAATGGAGCTGTCTAAATGTCAACTTTAAACTCAGGTGCTTAAATAACATTAGCATGATTAGTTCGTGTATTTTTAAGTAATATTGATTGGATTGTATAATAGTTTTAGGAAATTATTATAACTACTTTTTTATAAAATATGCATGTGAACTACCAAAGAAATTTTTATGTTCCTTAATTATGGAAAAATCATACTTTTAGCTTTACTCTAGGTTTGCATCTTGTTTCAAAAGACTGTGATGTCCTTGCAAAAGTCTGTTAAATCTCTGCCATACTAGAAAGTTTTACAGCATTTCAAAGCAATATTCCATTTCTGTAGAATACACAGACAGCCCTAATTACGACACTTACTGAGAGCCTTAGTCTTTAATGTCATTCATGTCAAAGCATATGATGTTGTCACAGTCTGTACTCTAACCAGAAGTAGATATCAAGTTAGCTTCTGGAATTGTCAAGCAATAGTAAGATTTTGTTAATGCTCTAAACTGTCTAAAATGTTTTCATTTTCATTACATTTTATTAATACTCCTTTAAAATGGGATTAATTATAGCTGTAAGTGATGTAGGTTTGTGGCAAATTTGCTTGTCAAACAGCAAGCTAGAACTTATTGCCCCAAGTGAGGTGATCTGAAGGGCGTGGTGGAGAAATGCTCCAGATCTTACGAATTATCAACTACCTGATATCTTAGACAAATGAAGCACTGCTAATTCTCTGCACTATTAAATAAAAGTCTCAAACCTTTAGACAAGGCAAAGTGTAATTGTGGACTGACTTACTGCAGGATGGCTGTGGATGCTAAAACTTTACAAATACTCAAAAGGCAAATAGATAAATTTGCAGAAGAAAAAACACTCCCTCATCAAGGAGTGCTGATGGAATGAAACTGATTTTGAAGATTACTGGATTTAAGAAAATGTATAATTTATGCTTTCCAAGAGGCAGTCCTCCTTGAATGTTTTCTGCTGGTAACTGTTGCAGAAAGGATCAGTCATTTTGTGGGTGGCAGTTTGTATGTAGCAGCTGATTGGTTTGCATGGTAACAAAACCCAAACAAACAAAAAAACTGTGCCTCTTCAACTTGTATAGGATCAGTATTTTTAAGGTACTTGCTTGTCTTTCAGTGGAAAAAAATGTATATAAAACTAGAAAAGTGTTTCTTAGCATTAGCATTCCCTTTGTGTTTGAAGTGCAGGTGGGTAAATATTCCTCAACTCTGAGGCCTGATCTCAAACCTGTAGTTTAATAACTAACTATAGCTTTCATAGATTCCATCACAGTGATCTCTCCAGCCTGCTATGTCATAGAAGCAAGTCTAGTACTAGTTTCTTTAGCATCCTTCTGGATAACTTTGTCATTGCTTTCCATGATACTTCTGTTTCTTGAAAAGTTTTTTTTTTCTCTCTTCTTGTGCTTGGATTCAGTTTAACTCGCACCTAATTTTCACACTGCAAAAGTAAAAAAGAGATAATCTTCATACATTAGTTACCTTCTGTGATGTGTAATTTGCTAGAGAAATTAGATGAAGGGAAATAAGTCTTTAGATTCAGATCTTGAGAAACTGTGTCCCCCATTCCTACATTCACCATGAAGATTTTTATCTAACAGCAGGAATAGAAGACAGCACTGCATAACTTTTCGTGCATTCATGTTTTGCTTATGCTTTCACAAGTTTAATCTGCCTACAAAATAGATGATGAATCTGGCTCTAGTCACAAGCAGTGGGAGGCTTTACCTTTAGCAGGTGAGTCATTACAACATAACATTCCATTTTAATGCTGTTATGTAAAACCTATGTTGATGTTTTCTTATGATGTATGGATTACGCAGAATTTACGAAAGAAGCAATTAAGTGGGTAGTACCTGTGAATCAGGGTTATATTTAAAATTATGTTCTTTTACTGGAGTAGTACTATAATGATTTTGAGCACTCCCATCTCTAAGACCTTAACATATAGATAGATTATGTTCTTTTACACTTTAATAGTCCTTTGCCCTTTCTTTCTGCTAGTAAACTCTTCCTATTATAAGCTGGCATGAGTAAAACACTGAATTCAGCTGACTCTTGTGGCCTGAGACAATGTTGCAGGATGACACTTCTTTACCCCTCTTAATATTGATTCTTTAATATGCTTAGGTTAAAGTGAACTGATTATAGGAAGCTGATGGGTGCTCATTGGTGAGATATTTTAGTAGTAAAACAGCTTCAGTGGCTTGTGAGCTAACAACCTTACAGGAGATAAGACATAGGTATATATTGAATGCAAAAATGTAATCCTGTATCAAAGCTTTCTGGAGACAGAGGATTCTTGAGGGCGTGGGTTGTTTTTTGTTGTTTTGCTTTTAAAATACTTCCTCCAGCCCACCTAATACAGTTTGTGTTCCTCTGTATTGGAAGACTGTTTTCTGTAAACTGTGGTTTGTACTATGCCATCTTGAAATGAGCTGTCAACTGTATGATCTAGAAACTTACTGTCATTCAGGGAATAGTGCTTAACTTCTTTAATGAAAATGACCATTGTTGTTTGAAGTGCACAATATATTTCTTAATCATTTATTCTAAAATATTAAGCTATAATTTGTAGCTCTAGTCTGCAGTGTAGTTAGATTTGCATTATAAAGTAAAACATTCCAGTTAAAATAAGATTTTCTCATAAATGATTCATTTGGTAGTTATTAAATCACATTCTAACTCCCACCTGCCGAAAGGAGTTTATCAGAGTACTTTAATGGCATGGCAAACAGCTGGCTGTCTATTAGCTGTTTAAAGTTGGAAAGCCACCGGCCAGTTTACTACGTTAGATTTGTTCTTTACAGGGAGTTATTTTACAAGCTGGATGGTGTTGGAAGCTATTTTGTTTTTAGTTTATGAATACTTTATTTCTGTGGTAAAGGAAGGATAAACGAGGTTTGCATACCAGAAAAAGTTTTAGTACCACATAACTAGATGAACTGGCAGTTAGATGGCCAAAGGCCACTACAGAATTAACGTGCCATTTGCTCTTGCTGTAAACGAAATCCAAATCTGCTTGCCCTTCCAAAGCTAAGAAAATGAGCTTTGTACCTGGGAGTTCAGCATAGAATGGGAAGATGACTCTGAAGCAATCAGATGTGAATTCTCTCAGAACTGTGCTTTGTCCTCCTTTAGATGTTTTGGGGTTTTTTTTACATATATCTGAGTACAAACTGAATGTCAACAACAATTTTGAGAAGTATGTGAAACATATGCACTAGTGTCACTGCATAGTGCATGTAGATGTCCTGTGATAAGACAACAGTATCTTTGCCAATGAAATGAAGAGGAAAGTAATTGTCCTAAAAAGTAGTCTGTAGCTGAATAATGCAGTATATTTTGTTTTAGGAGTTGTTCCTTGCCTGGATAAAAGACAGACAGGAGCACATAACCTAAACGTTGTTTTTATCAGTACCAGGGTTGATCATATGGTTAAACACAGCAAAGATGCAGAGTATTTCATAAGACTACAGCTGTTGGTTGGCTTGTAACTGAATGTTTTTTCTCTTTATGCATAATGTCGTTTTGGGAATGCTAGAAAATTGGTGGGTATGCGTGCCACCAAGGCAGTCCACAGAGCTCTGGGACTGTAACTGTATTGCTTGTTGCAAGTGTTTAAGAAATGGAGTTTACCTCAGTGTAGTTTGCAGGTAATTCGTATTGGTCTAGAGTTCAGAATACACTATAAATAAGAGATCTATTTTATATATTAATTTAATTCTTCAGATAGTATCTGCATGTATGATTTGCATTGTTGGTCCCCTAGGCAGAGTCCCTAAAGAAATTGCTAGGGCTCTGCAGGGATGCAGTGTGCTATCTGTAGAGATCCAGAGTAAAAAGTAGATTCCAACCAGACGGAAGAAAGCAGATGCTTGGTAAAATTGAAATAGTTTGTAGATAATATAGATTTTCAAGTGTTATAGGAATACAGACATGTATGTTTGCATTCCTGGGACAATTCTTCAGTGCTACTCTGCACTGAGAATTTTTCAGAGCAACAGGAGGGCTTTGTATGACCAACTCTTAACTTTTCTTCCTTGATGAAATTCTTTGATACCGGGAAGAACTGCATTCCTGCTTCTTTCTGTCCCTGTATACAGATACTGTGCTTCATTCCGTTCTGGATTATTATGACTCTTTTTGTGCTCAGACAGGATTTTTGTCTTTTTGCCTTTTGGGTTCGCTGTTTTACTTTTTGTTATATTCCTGAGGGGAACTTGATCTGAAATCTGTAATACTGTTTATATAAGCATGCAGTCAAAACTACATACCTGTATGTCAGGGGTGTGGCTTTTAAGTATATGTTAGGTAATAAGTCGCATGAATACAATAAACAATTTGAGATGGATTTTGAAATACTGTCTTTTTAATCATGATCCTTTTCAGATGTAATCCTTAGATAAGATTCACACTTCCGTGACTTGACCACTGATAAGATAATAAGGAGAATTACACTCAAAGGGCCTACCAATGTAACTTAAATCAGTCACTTGTTTTTAGCGTAAGCTCTGTGGAAACAGAAGCAGAAGGACTCTTACATAAGACTCATTGCTAAACATGGTATTTAGTTATACATGAGACACATTCAGGGAAAATCTCAGGTGACAAAGGAAGATGCTACAGAGCATTAATCCCAATATAGTAACATGCGATATACTGACAAATATATCCAAGCTTAAGTAATTAAATCTTTTTTTGAAGATGCACTATGATAAGGAGTAAGTGTCCTGAGCAGATTAAATTTCTTTTTCTTCTCACATACTACAGTTCAGCAGTGATGATTTGAAAGCCGGTGTCTCCTTTACCCCTTCTGCTGCTTTTTTCTTCTAAGACCCCTGGGGATTGCTTGAACACTTATAATGCCCTGGGTATAAAAAATAGACACCATGTTCTCTGGTCTCTTAAATACAAATGTAGCATCTCCCATTATCTGTATGCTACATTATCGCCATTATTTAATCTTGTCTTGTTTTCCTTTCAGTATATCCAGCTTCTTCAGAATGAAAATCTAAATATACCTTTATTTAAAACAATATTATCCTATCCCTTATATCCAAAATCTTTAGTTCAAAGAAATTATCACTGAAACTGTTGAATGCCTATGTCTCACCATTGGAATAATTCCCTCAATATTTGTATTTAAGAGTACAGAGACTAGTTTAAAACTCAGGAAGTTCTGTTTCATTCCATCTAATTCATTTCAGTTTACTCTTGTATAAGTCAAAAGATCAAGCCCAGATCAGTGTCAGTGCAGCTCTGACGTTTTGCGTTCAGCTGTGTTCATGCATTTATTACAGGACAGACTTTCAGTTGAGCTGAGCAGCCTCTGGAGAATTCTTGTTGCATTGACTGTGTGAGGAGAGTTAGCTATGGGGTTTTAGTTTTTTGCTTCTTCCTCCCCCCCGCCTCTCCACTTGTGTGTAATGACTTCTTTTCCTCTGCCTGGAAAAGTAGTTGCTTCCATTTTTAAGAGGTGCTTAAGGGCAAAACTCTGCATCTGATCGCACATACACATTTGTGTTTGATTTAGCGTTCCTGGCTTTCTACATCCTGTATTAGACAGGTGAAGAAATACTGAAAGGCAGCAATTCTGTATTGCTAAAAGAAATCTGATTTTTAACATAGTCATTGACGACTGTATGGAGAAATAGTCAATAGTTAAAATTCCATTCCTTTTTTTAAATGTTGTGAAATGATTGCTGGAAACATTGGTGTTTAAATATTCTTAAATGTGTTCTTTTCTCAGACCTTACAAGTAAATGGGAAATGACAATGTTTTAGCACAAGCCTCCACTTAACCTGCAAGCTGAAATGTAAATTTAACGAAGAGCTGAAAATGGGGGACTGGTTTCCCTTTTAAGTGGTGTAACATATCCTACCAATTGTATCTGCTTAAATTGCTTGTTTTCAAGGTGGACACCAGGTGAAGTGGAGTACAGTCTAAACTGGAGGGGAGGTGTGTGTGTGCAAAATGTCTGTAATAGGCTTTTTATGAAGGTGCACAACCTGGTTCATAGGGTTTTCAAGCTTTTTTTATTTCTGTCAGATGAATAAATGTTAAAACCAGTATGTGATACAAGTAACATAACACTAGTCATTATTCCCAACTGTTTGGCTAGGTTAGCTTTAGGCAAAACTAAAACAGGAAAAAAACCTTTAATTTATGCATTGAAGGTCACGCATTTTTTTTTTAAACTTTGCATGTATGATGCTATCTAATATATTGCTAATGGCCATACCTAAGATGATGAATTAAATTCTACTTACACTCGTATTGGGTTTTTTGTGTCAAAATTGTGATTTTAGCATGTTGTTTCTATAGCTTTCCCAGAATGAGGCAAATTGTGGAGTCTCCCTCCCTGGAGATATGCAAAAGGTGTCTAGACGTGGTCCTGGGCAACCAGCTCTGCGTAGTCCTGCTTGAGCAGGGAGATTGGACCAGATGACCTCCAGGGGTCCCCTCCAACCTGAGCCATTCTGTGATTCTGCCATTTACCTTGAAAGTTAGTTAAATGAAGCTAGAGTATACAACTATAAGCTGCTGTACACAGCTCTTCACAGTATAGCTTTATTGTTTCTGTGCACTGCGGGGCAAATAGTGTTCGGTGTCATATAGAAGCACATAAAAGGCAGTGCTGCAGTCGATCCTCAACACAATTGAATGATTTGATACTACTATGAGTTTCTCCTACTGAGAAGTAGGAGAAAATATCACAGATGAAGGCATTGATTTTTAAAGATGGAATAGCATGATTAGAGCTATTACAGGTAAGAGATCAAAAACAGCCCCAGTTGAAGATGCTCCATTGGATGCATGAAACTGTTTTTATTATTATAAAATAGAGCCTATTTTATAATAGAGCATAGAGCCTAGATTGTCAAAAAAGATCTCGATCCAAACTAGAAGTAATGTATTGTCATGTTTTGAAACAGGATATTAGACAGAGCCTGTTTTAAAAACAAGCCCACAACAATTCTGGTATGTGTAACGCTATTTTCAAATGCATTCTTTTTTTCCTTTCTTCCCCTAGCTAAGATCTCGTCTCTTCTAATAATTTCCCATGCTGCAGTCAAACAACAGATTTCATCCAAAATCATAGCTAGCACAAATAATTTCTCAGTTTGAAACAAGTACGTTGCTAGTGTAGAATGGAAAAATAAAATGTCTAATTGAATTAATGTAGGCACTGTTTCAATGACACAGCCATTGTGATTAATGAAAATTAATTTCCTTCAGAATGAATATTCTGTATAAGGGCCCACTCTTGTCAAAGATGAAAAATATCAATGAATTCAGATTTAGTAGAGTAATATACAACCTGAGTAAAGTACTTGAAAGTGCAAATTACCATTTTTTATTTGTATTTTTGCTACTTGGGTTAGGTTGTGGCTTTAAATGCCCTTCGGCATAGGCTGCTGTAACTGTGGTTCTAGGTATGCAAGACTGAATTAAGGTACTAGTCAAATTATTCCATTCTAATTGAAGGAAATGACTGGTGAAAATGACTGATGAAATGGGAGGGATGTTGGCTTCACCTCTTCCTGTTTGTGAACACAAATGTATGCTCCTTGTCAAAAAAACTCTGCTTGCTTTTGGGAAGGCAGCCAACAGTGAGTTTCTTTGGTAAAAAGAGCTATTCTACCACTATGGATTGATTTCAAAGTGTATTATCAGTTAGGCTGAGATGTTGTTGAGAAAGAAGTGAGAAGACTGACTTGTTTTATGTGTAACAGAAATGATTGGAAATGGACTAAGTTATTTACATCAGTGTATTGAAGGTATTTGAACAAATGTTCCTATCAAATACATATTTGTGCCAAGTGAAAAGCAGCAAATGTTTATAAAAAGAAATTTATAAACATTTTATCTTTTTTTTAATTTTAATTTCTCATTGTAGTTTATCATATATAGTAACAAAATTCTTCTGTAAGGGTCTTACAAACTTTTTGAGACAATGATAGTAACCTTTAACTAAGAAAACCCAACAGATTATTAGATTAAGTAGAAAATACTGAACATTTATTATATACATTTATAATCCCTTCTATAAACATTTTGAGATTTTTTTTTAAGAGACAGTCACACTACCCAAGTTGGTACTTAAATGATACCTTTTTAATTTATCTTTTATCACTATTAATAGCTGCAAAAGGAAGATTGTTTTATAAGATGACCCACTTCCCATTCTTGCACAACAGTACTCTCTAGAATTTCACAACAAAAATCAGTCAATGTATTACTGAGTTTGACATTAAAGAAATCATGAGTATGTTAAGAAGCTTAAAGATTTAGAACCTGTATCTTGAAATTCTTTGTCTTCCGTCTAAGATTACTTAATCAAATATGAAGCGGCTATCTGCAGCTAACTAGATTTAGTTTGCTAGTTGCTGAAGAACCATTAAAGGAAAACAACTTTGGTATCAATTTTAACTTCCTGGCTTTGCGAAAAGTGATGAAGCAGTACCTGTTCTTCCCACTAGTTTCAGCAAGAATAAGCAATTATCCTGTTCTGCATTAAGAATATTATTAAATCCATTGATCCTCTTAGTGATTCAATAATCTGGATAATCATTTTAAATTTAATCTTTTACGTCACAAAGAGATGTATAGGCTTTCCAGGTAATATCAGTATACAGGTTTTTCTTTGATATACTGACATAAGATGCAAAGGGAGATGGATGATGATCTTGCATAACCAAAGGATTATTTTGCAAAACAACAAAAAAAAAAAATCCACCTTGGAAAATAATTAGGACTTGCTGCCGGGTATTTGTAGGATTCTTTTTCTTTCCCCTCATCCCCCTACATACTGTTCAAAAAAAAAAAAAAAATCTTTGAAACTTAAAATACAAAGAAAACAGTCAACAACAACAACAAAAACCCCTGCTATGCTACACATTACCATACGCAGTTTTAGTCATGGAGCTGAAATGAAGAACTGTTTATCTTTCACTAAATACTTCATTGTTATTGTATGATTTTTTTTTTTAAAGGTGCAATTAGGAAATATTTTTAAAAAATATTCAATTTGTATTTAATGGATGAAATTACTTCCATGTAAAATATGGTTTTTTGGTTTGTATCTTTAGCTGAAAGGAACACTCAGAGTGCTCCTACTGTATCTTCTAGCCTACGGATTGTGCAGTTTGAATAAATTCATTAACTAGAAATACTAATAAAGGAGATGATGTATTATTCATAACAGTTTCCATTGCTGTTCTATGATACCAGAAATTATAAATGTTTGAAAATTGCTGGGGAAAAGGATTAGAATATGATAAATTAAAGTTAGAATATGATAAAATTAGAATATGATAAATTAAAGTTATTTAATATTGTGGACATTAGGTATACATACATGGATGAAATTGCTCTGTATGAATTTATGTCTCTGACCATTGTATTGGGAAACCTAGGGTTATTTTGCACATCAAACAGTATATTACTCACAGGGTTAAAAAGATGTTGAGGTTTGTAATCCCGTTTTATTGCTTGTTAATTGTAAGAGTTAACATGATTAGCTCAGGATTTTCCATGAGGATTCAGTGGTAAAGGAGCTGTTTTATTTATAGAATGTGAGAAAATAATGTCTCACTCCTGCTAGGAAAAGGCCTAGGAGTAGAATAAAATCAGTATTGTGAGACAAAGTATTAGGAAAATCGTGAGAGACTAAAATTTATTCTGATAAATGTAGAGAAATTATATGTACTGGACCTGATTCAGGCTATGGGTCCAGTTCTCATGTGCTGCTATCAAATGTGAAGGGGCTGCATCACAATGTAGGTAAAGGCAGGTTAAGAATAGAAGTGTTTACTCTCTCCAGAAATCTCAGAGCACAGGGTGTACTCAGGATAGGCTGTTCTGAGACAAGGCATAGGATCAAAGCCATTGGCAATGGAAAAGGCTCACTGAATTCAATGGTATGGGAATTCAGTATACCGTTACTGAATTATAATAAAAAATTTGGTTAGGAAACACATCAATTAAAATTGTAAACAATTGAACAAAGTTATAAAATCAGCAGTGAAAGCTGCTTGGTTCTTTTATCTGTACTTGAAACATGGGTGTGAAAGGAGAATCCTCTCTCCTATGCTTCAGGACCTCAGTACTACAACCGATTCTGGGTTGGATTGTTTTCCTCCAAGAACCTATTGCAGGTGCTGCTGGAGAAAAGCTTTAATTTTGGAATTCTCTTCTCATGTTGATCTGAGAGAGCATCTGCTTCTTAGAACACCAAAATGCACATTGACTTTCCATTGGCCTCATTTTTGAGGCATGGTGTCTAGTTCGTTTTGATCGAATCTCACTTTTGACTGTTTGCTTCACAAGCTGTGCTTGTCTTTTTAAAATATGTCTTTTTTTATTAAAAAGATAAAAAGCTCAGATGAGATAGTGGTTATTTCATATGTAATTAGAGGAGGGATGAAATGCCTGTGCTTTTATCTTGAAAAAATTTGGCAGATAAATTTTGGTTTTTCAGCTCTTCTGCAGATGCAATGAAATCCAGAGCTCAGTTAAGAGTTCATGTTACCTTATGGAGAAAATATCTTGCCTTCTTTCTCTGAGTTAACTGGAAATAGATTTTTGATGTGTGAATACCTTAGCATTCAAAGGGTTGCTTTATTTTTAATGCAAAGCCAGGAATATGTTGTTGGTATGGAAAACGTTATCCAAATTACAAAATACGGATCCCAAAATTTCAGTTTATTTCTAATTAAATTGTGGATGAAGTAGAAAATAATACCATGAAATGTGTGGAAGGCTAGAAAAGAATGTTCACAGTTTCAGAATGGGGGAGGTAGGGGGAGTGGAAAGAATGAAGAAGTGAAAATAAGTGAAGTTACTTCAAAAAAAGGCAAAAGTCCTTTCTGTACTAATTGTGTTTGGGTATTGAGGAGATGGAATTTTGCGACTCTCTGTTGACTTCCACTATTAGGTGAAAGGGAGCCAGGGATTTTTTTTAAATAGAGACTCTCCTGTAAAGAAAGAGGGAAACAATAGCTAGCTGTCACAACAAGCTGATATATACCTTTGATCAGCCAAATGAATGTTGCAGGCATTTCTTATAGAAAGGAGATTGCTTATCGATCTATATCAAAATATGCATGCTAATCCCACGCAGCAGAGAGTATTTTCAAGTGGAGTTAATAATCTGATTGCTGTCCTGTCTGGTGCAATTCACTGAACTCGGAGCTCTAATCAGTCTGGGGTCTTGCAGTCAAATGTATTTTGCTGTTTAAATTTGGATTTGTGACATTGATTGAGGAGTCCTTGTAAAGGTGTTGACAAATCAAATTGTTTGTTCCAGTAGTGTTTTGCTAGAGATCAAGTCCAAAGTAATAAGCAGTGAATTTGTTCATTACCAGTAGGGTGAAAGGAATGATAAAATTCACCTGCATCATTATCACAGACACAGTATCAGTAAAAGATATGTTTTGAGTGAAAAAATGTGGTTAAATGTGATGAGTGATGAAAACTAAAATACAACACTGTAATTCAAGAGTTACTTAATAACAGCCTGGAGGAAAATAATACATATTTTTATAACAGCTTTACAAAACAAGGAGAAGAGATGAGATAAAAGCAAATTTTAAAACCTTTTTTTTTTGTTTGGGATTTAAATGGTTTTCTCTGATTGAAAATGTTGGTGAAAGTATACACCAACAGTATCAATTGAATCAGTCTTACTTGTGTACTGTAGCTGTGGCTATTCTCCATGCATGTTAATTTTGGTTTAGTTAAAATACTGAGATGTGTACACTGAGATTTATACAGCGTTCATTCAAAATGTAAGATTTTGCACCATATCTCTTGAAAAAGGATTTTGGAACAAAGGATAACAAACTTGTCCTTTTTGCTAAGTCTTTAAGT
The DNA here is from genome assembly GCF_964195595.1 of Calonectris borealis. Classification (NCBI taxonomy): domain Eukaryota; kingdom Metazoa; phylum Chordata; class Aves; order Procellariiformes; family Procellariidae; genus Calonectris; species Calonectris borealis. The sequence goes on from NC_134323.1 coordinate 6,494,906, forward strand.
GGGATTCTTAAATAATGTATAATTCAGTTAATTTATATAGTATTAATTATGCTTTGTTACTTGATTATTTTCTTCAACAGTTTCTACAAGAAACATGTTTGCCTAAAATATTATTCTTATGGCTATTAGATTTTCTTACACCTTCTGAAAACTGGAATTTACTTGAAAGAAGGGAAACTCTTTGAGTTTCACACCTTCCATGTGTATGTGGTGAATACCTGATTAGTTTGGTTACTTTGATTCTTATTTTTGAGTAATGTGAATTAAGTTTACAGGTGACACTTACTTCCATGTTGTTCTACGTTGAGTATCAAAATAGTCAGCACAATAAAATTATGGTTTGTGAACTCAAGCATCAGAACTCATGAGTATGAGAATAGCTTCACATTTTCTGTATTTGTCCCAACCAATTGTAATACCTTATGTAGGGAAATTGAGTTTGTGTCTTCCTGCTTTGGTCTTGGCAAAAAGAATATCCAACCAAACATTTTTCTGGCATTGGTAAAACACTGTTGTCTCCCAAACATGTCCTTTTTGTCTCCACTCAGAACTTATGTGTGAGCAGGATTTAAGGTGTTTGGTCAAGTGACCAAATCTGGAGAAATCCAAAACCAGAGCTGAAGTAATAGTTTTCACTACATTCAATTGGACGGCCTCTGTCTGCAAATCCTGGTGTGTGTGCACTTAGCTCTCACATCCTTGGATGCTCTAGACTTGCTATGCATTTGTGGTTTACTTCTGTGGAGCATGGCTCTATGGTAATGTGTTATAACTATGATATATGATGTGCAACAGCCTTAATGGAATTATGTATTTTTTTCTAGTACAGCCGAGACAAAAGAATAGTAATGCTTTTTTCAGTGAAATAATATATTTATAAAGCTTAGTGAAATGGTTAATTTTATCAAAGGAGAGGGGGGAAAAAAGGTAGATTTTGCTAGGAAAAAAATGAAAGTGTGTTAAATTTTTTTTAAGAAGGATTTTTTTAGATGGCTTTTTAAGTTTTCATCTTTGATGCTAGAATAAAACATCATCATACAAACATTAAAGTAACTCACTAAAACTTGCTAAAAAACCCTGATGGGAGTTTTTTTATTTCATGTCATATCAATATAAAAATTTTTCTTAATTCTTATTTTGAAACAAGTTTTGAAACTAGAGTTGTTCAGAAAACTTCATTTGGCGGCAGGTTTGGAGTGTTAAAATTTATTCATGTTCTGTGACAGGAAAACTCCCTTTTTTTTAACTGGATTTATATACACTAAAATAAAAACTAACCTTTTGAGAAAGTAAAGGATTTGTGCTTTAGAGATGGTGGAAGCCAAGCTCAAGGTTTGCTTTTCTAGAGCAAAAGTGTCTGTCACAGAATTGGGTTGAAAAGGATTTAGATGTTGCTTACCTCTGACCAGCTTCTTGGTGTGTCAGTCTCTCTCCCATGAACCTCTTTAGCTAAACATATTGTCAAAATATCTGCCAAATATTCATGCTCTGATTTAAAAAAAAAAAAAAAAAAATATATATATATATAACTGTGTTTCATCCACATGTTTGTTAGCTGTCCAGAAGGCCATTGGCTGACAGTGCCAGTCACAAATAACCAGTCACAAAAATAGACTGGCTTAAGAAATGAGTGTTCTTGGGAACTCTCATGATTTCTGAGTAATCATTGGATCATCCAGGTTGGAAGGGACCTCCAGGCTCTCTCTTCCAACCTGCTCAAAGGAGGACCAGCTACAAGATCAGGCCAGGTTACTCTGGGCTTTGTCCTGTGAGTCTTAAACTTCCAAGGATGGAGACTGCACAACTCCTCTAGGCGATGTACTCATGGGAACAATGTTTTCCTTATATTCAGTCAGAACCACCCCTGTTTCAGTGCATGTTCACTGTCCCTTGTTCTTCCATCACATGCGCTGGCTATGTGCCTGGCTTGTAATATCAGCAACTTCCAGTGTCAGACTTGGTATAAATTCATGTCAGTGTCAGATGGGTTATTTGCAGCTTAGAAGCAGACTGTGTAAGCAGGGGTGTATCATGCGACTGGCAACAGGTTTTGGGAGGTGGGGGAGAGGGCTGAATAACCAGAATCCCCAGGTGAGGAAGAATCAGGGAAGCGTGCTGGGCTATGGTTATAAAAGAACACTGGGACCTGGCTTACATGTTCTCCTTGCTAGGTCAGGAAGATTGGCCATCCCAATCCCAGAGGCTATCCAATTTTGCAATTGCCTCTTTTTATCTCTGAAGTGTCCTAGGAATTAAATACTTTTAAATTTTTTTTTTCTGCTCCGAAACAAAAGATCATGATAGAAAATAGCATGGCAAAAAGCAAAAATACAAAATACCGGAGGTAGTAATGGATTCTTTTTCTTGCAATCCTTCCTGTAATTAGGTTTTGAGTCCTTTTTATATTTGGGCTTTCCTCCTACTATGTATTGATTTAATGACTAGCCAAATGTTATTAAACATTTTTCCTTTTGGAATATGATTATGTCCTCAGTTTGATAGACTGACCTTTTTCTTTTTTCCTCTTGACATGCATGTAATTTATCCCATCAAACATATTTCTTCTGATGTTTCACTATTCTTTCTGTTCCCCTATTTAATTTCAGTGTCTAGGGCCCCCTTCTGTTTCAGAGAAAGGCAGTGAAATGCCAAAGACTGTGCAGTCTGAAAGCATTTTTTTTCTTTATAGTGGTAACTTTTTTCCTTTGTAGCTGAAATGTTTCTCTCTTCTTACGAGAAGGTCTCCTAGATTCAGTGACATGGATAATTTTACTTTCTTTTTGTATCCTCAAGTAGTCCCTCATTCTCCCACCCACATACCCCTTGGTTTTTTTTTTTGCAGGAGTTTTGTGTCTGAGAACCATGCCACATCCCACACAATCCTTTATGAAAAAGAAAAAATGTAAACTATATAACCCTTCCAGAACATGTTTTGAAACCACAGCAGCCATCTGGTTTTCCAGAAGGCCTGCTGTTCTTTTCATGTTTGGAGGAATAGTTTGATAACAAACTTGTCTAATAAATAAAGAGCTGAAAGACAACAAGTAAGTGTTCACTGTCTCCTGACATTTTTGATGTTTTCCTAATTTATAACATTAAAAACTGTTAAAACAGATGGGGTTTAATATATTCTGCTGTACAAACACATGGCTTAAGTTGTGTACAATATCAGTGTGTTGGATTATGCATACTCTCTCAGATTTCACTTTATCCGTTTATTCTGAGTTTCTCTACAAGAACAATGTTTAACTACTAGCAGGCATTTTTTGTAAAGGTAATCTGTTAACAGTCATAAACGAAGTTGAATTTGCACGTAGTATAGCATAATCACTAATCATTTGTGTAAACAGATTGGTTTATTTTATGATTGAATTCATCCTAGAAGATAACTTTGATCAAGTTGCAAATATTTATTTGACCATATTTTGTATTAACTGGATTGCAGGAACTTCTCCTTAAACCCAACATTGCCTGATCTGATTAAACGCTTAGCTGAAATTTGTCTTGAAATAAACAATAATGTATCAGATTGAAACCCCATATCCATCACTGGGGAGTAGGAATATGTTAAAGGATGTGGCTAGTTCACAAAAGTAATTTGGTGCAAATTCCATATGTGCCTGTGCACCTTACCATTCTCCTCAACCTCGACTCATTGAATACAGAGTTTTCCTAACAGCTCACAAAATGTTGGAATGAGGAGAGTCATTGTTTATTAGTCTGAGTGAAGGCTGCTGTCGGAGATAAAGGGAAAACAGTAGATGTTATGAAATCAAATTCAAACAAATAATCTATCCAGTCATTAAGATAACAGCATTCACCTATATTTTTATGGAAAATTCCACCCATATAATACTGTGGCTTGTAATGTTGGAGACCTATTAAGATATTTAATGGTTCTAAGCAAATTTTGAGATCAGCAATGGAACACAAGAAAAGGTATCTATGCCTCCCTACTGCACTTCATGTTAAAACATGGGGTAGACGTTCTCCTAATTTGAAAATACCAGTGTGTAGAGTCATACCATAGCTTATTTTAATTTTGCACAGGAAAAAAAAAAAAGAAAACTCACTGAATCTTGAATTAACCCTATTTTTTAGTTTCACCATGGTAGAGCATTTTAAATGACTGCAACTTTCCAGAAGGTGATCTGTTAAGTTCTGTAAATATGAAAGAAATTTTCCTACTGGGGGGGCACTCCAATGGTGCTGAAAATTCTGGCTCTGATCCAGCAAGACACTTAAACCACCTGCTTAACTGCTTCTATGTTTAATGTTAATGAAGTACTGAACAAGTTTGCGATCAGAGCAGTCAGCTTTGATCTCTAGTCAGATCTATTGAAATCATCAGAAGGTTTGTGTAATCTAAAATACCAATTAATCTAGTCTGATTTTTCAGAAAGATGTCTTCTGGATCAACTTTGTAAAAATTGGGACTATATAAAATGGCTGTTTTCAGCCTGATTTATTTTGCTTAAAAATGAGGTTTTCAAACAATTTGCTATCTTAATTTTAGCAGTTTGACTCTTTTGTGTGCTAACAAAAAGAAATATGCAAATGAGTTACCACTTTGCTTTCTAGCAAAATATATTTCTGTGCAAACACTTGACTTTATAACATACTTCACAGTTCTTTCTTGTAATTAGATGTTAAATCTGCATTTCACTTTGACTTAATTGTTGGATTGTGTGAGGCTGTTTATACTTGCATTTCCAGTTAATCTACCTCTCTGTCCACCTAGATAGTCACTTACTGTACATTACACTTGCTTAGTTTAGTTTATTTTACAGTAAGAAAGGTCTTTTTTATATATATAAAAATGATGCGCTTCTTCCAGTATCCTTAAAAATCTGTAAATACAGATATTATTTTGTTACTTAGATGATGATTAAAGAACGGTAAATAAGAATTTTTCCTATATAGACTAAAGAATCAAAGTTTATGGGACTTCTATTATTCCTGATCTCAAGTTGGTTCAGTGAATTAACTCTGAATGCACCAAAATGCCTTTCAGAAGGACAATACCCAGGATTGTACTTGTAACTTTCTTTTCTGAACTATTTTGATTTTATTTAAAGCTTCTGTGGAAGGCCTGATTTAAGGAAAGTGCTTAAATGTGTGTTACTAAATCTTAACTATAAAACAATTCCAAAGGAACTGTGTTTTATGGGTATGTAGGTGGCTTTTTTTGGACTAAAATTGCACCAAGATTGTTCAATCACACGGTAGGCACCTCATGTAATTTACCATGCCTGTCAGGAGTGTTTGAGAGTTTGGGATCAGTACTGACGTAATCTCTGCCACAAAGTTTCTAACTCCAGGAGGTTGGAGAGGGACTTTCTATCTGACACATTTAGTGTGCTTAAGTATTTTGCTCAATTGTGGCTATAGTATGATGGACAGAACTGAAATCTGTGAAGTGAAAGGTGTCTAATTTTTGAAAGTAAATTTTGCCATAACAATTTATGCAAGATGTAGTTCATATTGGAATTTAATTGTTCTTATGAATTGGTGCACAACTCAGTTATCTAATTATGCTTATGCGTGTTTTAAAGACTTGTCACTTCCAAGAATTTGTCCCTCAGCCTGTACCCATGCAAAATTCTAGTAAGTATCAAAAGGAAGCTTCTCAGGACTGCAAATTTTGTGATCTTAAATAACTTTATTTTCTCTTTTCTGCTATCCTCTTAAAAAAAACCAACCAAACAAACAAAAACAACGACAAAACCCAACCAACCAACCAATCAAAAAAAAAAAAAAACCACAAAAAACCCACCAACAAAAAGGTACACATATTTAAACCAGGAATTGGGGTTGAAATAGGTCAAGCTGGGAAAGCTTGAGTTTTACTTTGCCTTCTAACCTTAAGTGTAACATTGTCTTCAAATGTTACATGATTGGATACCTATTTATATTCATGTATGGGAAACTGTGAATTGATATTAAATTTCGGATTCTGGATATTTGGGAAGAGGTAATGTTTTCTTAGGATTTCATTGTGATGGGAGAGGTTTTAATTTTCTTGTGTGGCTTTTTTTCTCTTGTGCTTTGAAATATTGTCAACTGCACAGCCCAGTGGATGTTTAAAGCTATGCTGTGGGTAGGAGTTTTGCTAGGTTTGTGTTACCACATTTATACTTAATGTGACCATATCTTTTGCATGCATGAAGGTCTGTTGTGTGTGTTCTTTGCACCTTTTATTTTCTTCGTCTGTGGGAAAATGTGTATTTATCAACCCATAACTAGCAGAAAGAATATATTAATTCCTAAGCAGTGTAACTTTGATTTTAAATTATTCTGCAAGTTTTCATGGTTCGCTTTGAAATAAGGTATGAATATTTTTCTCAAATCTTACTCCTTACTTTCAATTGAGTACAAAATTGTAACTGTTCTTAATTGTTGTATGAGGAACAACAAATCTATAAGCTGACTCAACTGGGGTTTACATTATAGACCACCAGCAAATGTAATTGTATGCTGTACACTTGATGAAAAGTACAATATATATCCTCTCAGTAAGGGTTCTTTATCATAAAAGGGCTAGGTATTGCTTGGGTATTAACTATACTGTACTAAAACCCATAAACACCTTTTTACACATAGAGTGCACACTTCAATGCAACAATCAAATGCTTTTCTATAAATAACAATCTTATGGAAAAAGAGGCCTTTGATTGCTTTCCAAGAATGCATTGAAACCTTAGAGGGACTTTATTTGATTCCAGGAGTTGAGTGCTAGTTGGTGTGTATCAATATCAGGTCTCTCATAATTATTAAAAAATAAGCTTTTATTTTAATATTGGAATCTACGTTGTTTACAAACGGGAGTTTATCATACTCTGATAAATTTAAATAATTTTCAGGTAATGCTCTGAATATTTTAACATTGTTAGTGCACAAGAGGCAAGTTTTTCTGAAAATGTAATATACCTACTAAACACATAACTAAAAGTAGTGTGTCAAATAAGGGGGTGAGGGTTGGAGGACAACTTTTCTCTGGTGGTTACTTGAAGTCACTTCTGTGCTGAGCTTTGGGTGAAGTGTCAGATTTTTATCTCTACAAATAATTACTGTGAAAAAAGCCCGTTTTGTTTTATGCCTGGAACAGGTGACGCCTAAATGTTAAGTGCACATTTGGTTGAATGTTAGATGGTAGCTGCCCGTGACATCAATCATTTAATTTCATTGTCAGTCTGAGTAAACAGCAGTTGTTTTGTCTAAAGGTGGGACTGAGTTATGTGTGGCCTAACTGCATGGCAGATGGAATGTGGTTGCCTCTATATATGAATATTATCATCTAGCTATAAACATACATGGTACAGATGGTAATTTGTAACCAAGTACATAAAGCTGAAAACTACAGCAAAGTAGTGTAATCCATGAAAAGCAGTTTGCTTGCTTTGCACTGCCATATATATGCTCTTCGTATTTATATGAATGAATGAAGGTGGCTAGCAATGACAGGCTTCTTTTTGGGTATGAGGAGGAATTCCTATATTCTAAAGCTAAACCAAAATAGTGTAATTATTTCTTTAAAGGAGATGTAGAAATCTTTTGCATAGTAAAATATAAAGTATTTATCCTTGAGAGCTCACGTTTTTGAAAGAGCATCTGTTTTTCATTGAAAATGTGTTTTTGCCAAACTGTACATCTGGGAAGCTTGAGGCACAAGGAAGTTAGCAACTTGCACAAAATGACAGCTTGACTTAGATTAGGAGTCTTGATTTCATAGTCTTGGTGGTTTGCTCTGGTTAGTCAATCACATTCTGGTTTTGTAAAGCATACAATTGAGAAATAAATTATATTTTTCTGTCTCATATCCTTATTAATGAGTACCACTGGCTGGAAGAACTAGTTTGACTGGCTGATTTGTATTTAACGGAGGCATACTGGCTTCCATGTACTTTTGGCTGGCTACAGGAAAACCTTTGTGATTTTCCAGCAGCTGATTTGGAGGGTGAAAGAAGCATCAGCTTCTCTCCCTTTTCCTTGAGGAGTGCCTTGGAGCATGGAAGATGTGGGATTTCTGTTTTCTGTGTTCTCAGGATTTCTTGGGTCCTTGCTTTAGTGTGTCAATAGTGAGATAGGCTTTTGAGCATGTATAGCTGTATCACTACTTGGGAATGTGCAGGTTTCCAAATTGCTTCAAGGTAACAGTTAGCTTCTTAAAAGTGCCTATAGGCAATCATTTAAAAGACCTAACTCCCCAAGGATGCCAGATGCTGATGTCAAAAATAGAATTAATTTGTTTTGTTATAATGACAGTGATTTAACTTCTAATTCTTTTGTTATATGTACTGTGACTTCATTTGCAAAGAGCTGACCATGGTATTTATTTTAGTATACTAATCCGTTCCTGAGAGAATTGGGGTTTTTAAGGTTTTTGTAGCTTCGACAGCTTTGCTAGATGTCTAACACCTTTTTAAGATGTTTGAATAGATGCTTTATTTGCAGAGAACGACACTGGATTATGATATGACTTTGGTCAAATAACTTCCTCTCTGTCTCTTTCCTCTCACTATCTTCTATAGTGAGATTATAAAATCCTTCAGGCATAATGAACTCTCTTCTTAACTGGGACTTTGAATTGTTCAGTCCACTTTTTGCATTATAGGAACTCTTCTAGAACCAAAATTCTGTTCTCAGGTCCACAGACTTCCATGGAAAAATTTTCTTCCTAAGGCCATGCTAATAAGGAGTGGGCACCTGAATGCTTGTTTAGAACCTGAAGTAATTTGAAACCTATGCATGTACTGTATGGGCTATTTATAAGGAGGCAGCTGAGAAAAACAAACTTTTTGTCTAAGGGGCTTACATTCATTACCCTAAAGGACAATAAAAGAAGCCTGAAAATCTAAAACAAAAGTGAAAATTCCTTATTGATAGGTAAATGTCCAAAATAAGCCTTAATACTCCAGAAGAAATATAAGGGGAATAGGGAAAACAAATACGTATTATCTCTGTCATGGTTTAACCCCAGCCAGCAACTAAGCACCACCCAGCCGCTCGCTCACTCCCCCCTGGGTGGGATGGGGGAGAGAATCGGAAGGGTAAAAGTGAGAAAACTCATGGATTGAGATAAAGACAGTTTAATAAGTAAAGCAAAAGCCGCGCACGCAAGCAAAGCAAAACAAGGAGTTCATTCACTGCTTCCCTTTGGCAGGCAGGTGTTCAGCCATCTCCAGGAAAGCAGGGCTCCATCACGTGTAACGGTTACTTGGGAAGACAAACACCGTAATTCTGAACATCCCCCCCTGCTTTTTTCTTCTTCCCCCAGCTTTATATACTGAACCTGATGTCATATGGTACGGTATACCCCGTTGGCCAGTTGGGTCAGCTGTCCTGGCTGTGCCCCCTCCCAGCTTCTTGTGCACCTGGCAGAGCATGGGAAGCTGAAAAGTCCTTGACTAGGTAAGCACTACTAGCAACAACTAAAAACTTCAGTGTGTTATCAACATTTTTCTCATACTAAATCCAAAACACAGCACTATATCAGCTACTAGGAAGAAAATTAACTATCCCAGCTGAAACCAGGACAATCTCTCAAAAGTCTGTCTTTAAAATCAAAATAGTGTTTTTAGTAAGCATATCTAGTCCTGTTTTTTCCTTGATAAGTAGGTGGAATCATGCACACACACGATAAAGATTACAAAATTTTGTATAGCTGAATTTAGCTTTTGCATTTCTTTCTAAAAATGGCAAAAATTTAGTTTTCATAAGCTACCATAAACATGATTTGATGCAATCAAGTCAGGGAGGAGCTTTCTGATTTTTCAGTCTTACGCTACTGTAAAAATTTAATCGAGTTTTAAACATTAAAGGAGCACTTGGGCTTTTCTTATACTGTTTTCCCGGTAGAGTTGTAGATCTTATTAAAAACATTTGTTATGTTGGTAGGGCACTTTTAAATGAATCAAGCTTAATACCCTAGTTCTTCACCTTTGAAGGAATGGGTTCAAAAGTCTAGCTCAGGTCACAAGGTAAATTAGCTTGGTAACCCCAGCACAGCCCCTTGTGGGTGGACAAACTGCTCCTTGAAATTCTAACCCACCCACCCCACCCCCAATAAAAAAAAAAAAGTCAGTATTTTCATCTTTACCCAGCACTTAAAAAGACATTGGATTTGCAAGGTACAGGCGTGTTTTGGCATTAAAGATAATTCTGTAATTATATGTTCTGTCTTAAGGATCCAATTTTTATACAGGCTTTTTTAAAAATGAAAGCAGACTTGAAAGTTTTGCGAATTCCTGTAAATAGTTGTCCATGTTCTGCTTAGCCTTATTTATTCTGATAGAATTCTCAGTCTTTACAGCAGACTGCAAATCTATTCAGTCTGATGATAGCATAGAGTATCATTGCGGTCAACCTCTATTAGTTTTTAGTTTTTTAAGTTTCCTATACTTCTGCGTAGATAAACATTAATTATTTAAATCTAAATTAAAAATAAAATGCTGAATATGTAGAAAGCTATAACATCATCTTGCTTTTATTTTTTTTTTTTTACATTATTGCAGGTATATTTTTAAATGGTCAAAACTCACCTATCTAGAAAAGTAACTTTAGTAATTCATATGTTTTTGAAAACTTCAGTGAGGTTTTTTCCCATATTAGCAGTTTACTCTAAATGCATTCTTTTGATTTATTTTAATCTTTCAGTCTTTATACTTTCCACCCTACTGCTGTTTAAACCCTCTGATCAATTTTGTCATTTTCATCTAATTATTTTCAGCAGTAGTTTTTTTTCTTTTTTTTTTTTTTTTTAATATTGAGTATATGTTGGTGTAGTCTGGTAAGTTCTTTTGTTTTTTGTTGTAGGTTGTTCCCCTCCCCCCCCCCCCCCCCCCCCCCGAAATACCTGTTTATAAATATATATACATATACATACACACAAGTGCACATGCCCACAAGCATTTAAATCCTTCTATGGGTTCTAATAATAACAAATGTTGACTAGCCAACCTCCTACTGTCTGTGCTTGGTAAATCACAACTTGCCCTACTTCAAGTCATTCAAAATACTGCTATAAGCATCATTTTTCTGGCTCATAGCCTTAACAATGTGTTTGCCTGCACTTCTGTTTAACTGTACTCACATGCCAATAGCTGTTGTGTTCAACAGAAATTACTTGTTTTTCCTTTGAAGGAGCCCTGAACCTTTTTGCTCTACCAGTGGTAGAGGTCAGTCGTCCCTGACTCTATTAGGGAATGGTGATGCCCAGCTTTGTTGCAAACTTGATGTCAATAAGCTCTTTTGTCCTTTCTCTTAATTCTTCTTTTCATACTGTTTTTCTCACAAAAATCTCCAAATATTGACTGATAGGGTGCCTGACTTTCCTCCTATCTGTACAAAAAAGGAAGGTTTGAAACTTTCTTCTATTATGACATTGAGGGACAGTCAAAAGTGCGTTCCCCAGTTGGAAATTAAATGGCAGATGTAGGCATTAGGGAATACTCATTTCAGCTAGCTGCACTGGAAAGTAAGTAAATATTTCTGTCCTTGGCCCACTAAATAAAACTATGGAACCACATGTGAAAATGACATTTTGAGATAAATTTTAATGATCATCCTGTTACTTTTTGTGCTCTTATCTACAGTACCCACCTGTCATCCTGAAATTTAAAAACCTTCATAAGAAGGGGAACTTCTCTTTGCTTGTTTGTACAGTGCTAAGTGCATGTGAGTTCTTGCCTATATATTCTGCTGTAATACTTCATGCTAAGTTTTTATTCATTTGAAGTTGTCTTTGTTGCAAAATGGCTGTTAAATAAGCTATAATAAATGTGAATTATGTGGATGGATTCTTGACCTTAGCATCTAGTCATGGGCTCAAGAGAAAAGTCATCTGTAGAAAATGTAGACATACCTGTAAAATTGTACCAATAACAGAAAATTAAACTGGTAGTATATTCATTTGCAGTTTATTTCTAGCTTTGTTTGAAGTTCTTAATTTTATTTAGTTGATGTAAAGACTATTTTTTTTTCTTTTCAAATGTGTAACTTTTGAAAGAATACAGAAGAAATAATTGGCTTCTATCTGCTCTGTACTGTAAACCACAACAGGGTCTAATAATATTCACAGCCAATAAATAATGCAAGACTGGCAGGCTGTACAACCCTGTTTAACAGCAAAGACTTTAGGAAAGCACACAGAATCTTAAGTTCTTTCATTATTTTTGACATTGATTTGTCATTAAGAAAATATATTAGTTCAGGTTAAATTGATCTGAAACATCCATTAATACAGGTGATAGATTCCTTCTTTTTTTTTTTTGTTTCACTTCCTTGATACCTCAAATTAAGTAATGCAGAAAAAGCTAATTGTACTGAATATTTTTCTCTGATAAATTTTGTTCTGAAAATAGGACTGGAGATATAAGGTGACAGATAGATACAAGTCTGTGTTAGGCTTGCTGCTAATAAGGTCAGGTATAGTTGACATCATCCATCTATAAAATGGATTAAACATTACTTACCAAAATGCACCAGAATATATTCACAACTACGTTTAGAGAATTAATGACCCCAAAGTGCATAGAGGTGCTTGGATGGAAGGGGATATTTCTTCTCACCCTTTTTGATATCCCACATAGGTTTATTTCTTATACTGTTGCATATCCATATAATTTGTGCCAGCTGAAACTACTTTGTGTACTTCACATGGTTGAGAATCTTCAAATACTTTAATTCTTACAGTTGAAAGCAGTTTTGAAGTTCACTATTTTCCGAGAGCAGATTTCTTTCTCTGTCATTTCACTGAACTCCTGTTCTGCTGCTTACCTGCTTTCCTCAAAGAAACAATTCAAAACAATCATGCTGACCTGAGATCCAAGACATGCTTAGCTCTTTCACAAGAGGGTGCACGTCTAACATTTCATATGCTTTGTTCTGTTCTTTGCAAAATGGTTATTTTGTTTCTTTTTATTTTTAAGCTATTGTTAAAGCTATATTAGTCATTTATTTTGCTCCCCACAAGAAGTTGTCCCAATGAAATGACACAGAAAGATGAGGCAGTAAATCATAGTGAGTTCTGTAAAATGTATGGTATTAGAGTATTATACACAACTATGTCTATATGTTGTCCAGCATGTCTGTATTTGAGGTACACATTCCTAAAAAGGGATTCTTTGAACAACTCCTTTTCAGAGTCTACTTTTACATGTAATTTGCCTTTTCTAGCTTCAGTTTTGTAGGTGGCTTTGTTTTTTGCTGAACATAAAGCAAACCTGAGAAAGATTCCCAATAACTATCAGTCTTGGAATAATTCTGTACTAGCTCTGAACAAGAGCTCTGTTAATATCTGAAGAAAAAACAAGTACAATGAAAGTGAAGTAAAGGCAATAATATTTGCCACTTAAGGGTGTTTTTATAATGTTACCTTTAGCCCTGCTTGTCTTGATTGTAGTGTTATGGTTCAAGCATCAGCGGTAGAACACAGATACTGTAAGGGGGATTCTTTGGATCTTAATGACTGTCTTTGGGAGGGTAGAGATGGAAATCGAGATGGGAGAAAAAAAATGCTTATATCAACCCCAGGCAGGTTGTGCTTATCAGCCATAGTGAAGTTCAAAAAATACTCTTAACTACTATTCTTAGTAATCAGAGCTAGACTTCTTTTAGAGTTAAGAGCTGTGTCTTATTTATACTCAGTAGCATGGTAAATAACATCACACTCGAATATTTATCTTATTTCATTGTTTTATGGTTTTCTCAGTATATTTCTAGATATAAATCTTCATTTGGTAGGAAACTTCTTGAGGGATATCCAATGGTTCTAAAGTAAATCTCTTGGCCCTATGTTATTCAAGTATGTAAGATAAATTTCCTGCAGAAAATATTCCTCCCTAAAACCAAAGATGTAAATAAAAGGATCTCAGACTCCAGTTATACTAGGCTAATATCTGCATGTTGAATTTATCTGTAGGTTAAAACCAGCTGTTTTTTACTCCATTCGGCTTACTGTACTCTAGAAGGCTCTAAGGAACAAAAGTAAGAAAGAAAGCACTATGTTTACAAATAACTTCCCTTAAACTCTACCCGAGTGTCTACAGGATACAGCCATAAATTTTGGACTCGGAGGGTGAAGTGCTATACTTGACATTCTGGACCATATTTTAAGCAGTTTTAATAGATCTTTCCTTCTGTGGAGGATATCTGTGCAATGTCAAAATTTGTAGATATTTCATTGTAATTCTTTTAACGTCTGGGTGTAAAAAGCTATCAAACTTTATAGTTCATGTTTCATGTTCATATTTCAAACTTACCAGACATGGAGATGATCCAGATATGCCTATTCAGATTCCTCGTACTTCTGCCAGGTAACAGATGGAAAGAGGAACATTCAGGAAGTTTAGAGTTCTTTCTGACACTCATCAACTACAGTTACAGTAAGACTGAAAGCATGGTGTGCTAACCACTAATGCATAGTAACTTATTAACTTTGATTTAAATTAATTTTAGTACAAGTAGGACTGTGTATGCATTACACATATGCTTAAGTTCCTCCCTGAAAGATTGGTTTTGATATTGCAAAAGTAGACAGGGAGTAACCAGTTACAGCATGAAGAAAGAAGACAGAGAAAGAAGTGGTCTGTCAAAATAATGTAGCTGTTTAATTTATTATGGCAAAAATATGCATAATTGGTTGCATTTTCATTGGTATACAAAGATGTAGGAATTTGTTTAATGTTGACTAAACAGATCTTACTGTACCAGTGTTGATTCTTTTTTTTTACATTTTAGTGTGATTAGAAAAAAATAAAAAAAAAATCATACCAAGACAGTGACTGTATTTCCTAATTATTTTTCTAGATAATGTAAAGAGGACTTTTTTGTGTTGGAAAAAGTTTCCAGTGGATTTTCAAGATGTTAGGAAATATCTGTAAAACCATCTATAGCACTGTAAAAGCTATGGAAAATATTTCCCAACATCAGCAAGCTTTCATAAAGCAGGTTTTTCAAGTACACTTTTGAAATGAAATAATTAAAATGCATCTCTCTGTTCTGTTACCATTTTATTTTAAATCAAAGAATGTCATATTGACACTTCATGGTTTTTTTAATAATCTACCATTTATAATGACCATGTTTAATTGCTCTAATTTAAAAAGGCGCTATCAGATTGCCTGCATGCATATAACAAAAAACGTAATTGTCTTGTGCAAACCACTGAATAGATTTAGGAATCTTCAATAACAAAATTACATTAATAGCATATGCTATTAAAGATGATTGATGGCAAAATTGGAAGCATACTGGTTTTACACCACACAAAAGAGTACGGTGCTTTGAAGATGGTTCTGAGAGTGTCAACAACAGTACAAAGAAGAAAAACAGTGTAATACTAAAAGTCCCACTTTACTAAAAAAAAAAAATGGATTTGGTAATGGGGTAGCTCAATTTTTATTTTACTTGAGATGACAATATTTGTCTACTTTTTCTGAATCTCTTGTGTACATGAATACGTATTTCAATATATATTGTGTTTAAATCTGTTCAAATACCTACTTTATCTCACAGAAGAATGAGAAGCTTAACTTATAGCCAGGTTTTCAGAGACCAAAAAAAATCTCAATTCTATATTATCTCTGAGTTGGTTTAATCCATCTTTTACTGCAGTTCCTACTGTGAACATATAAGCGAACATGAGTTCCATTAATCAGTTTGCAACATTCTGTACTTTGAAAGCCTGATTCTGAATTTAGAAGAAAACAAAACTCTACAGAAAAAAGAATACAGGGAAAGTGATGAAGAACATAACATTCTTAATGTGCAAGTTGGTTTGAGAATAACTTCTGTGTTTATTGGTAGCATGGTTGTAATGTAAAGATCTCTAAAACTCCAACGTTTTACAGCAGGCATATTTTTGATACATATATTACTTCTGCGAGGACATGAATATAAATTATATCTACCCTACTGCAGTTTCACATTATGCTTCTGATATTTTTTTTCTAATACCTTCTAAAGTAGCACTTATTTTTCCATGTCCTTCTGAGATCTACAGTGCAAGTTTTAAAGGACATTTGATATCCATCAGTTTTTTAAACATTAGCATGTTTTCCTTTTATATTCATATCTAAAGTAATTCTTGGAAATGGAGATGGCTTATTTATCAGATGCCTTAACCCCCCCTTTTTTTTTTAATCACTTTGCTTAGTAACAGTGTAGTCAGGAACACAACTCCTCCGTGAATGGATTCCTTCACAATCACAATTGTTCTTATATTGCCCATTTTTCAAGTGAATAACTTCTAAAAATGATTTGACTAATCTTTTGTTATTGTAAAAATATTTTGTATGTATTGTACATAAACATATTTTTATACATAACAAGTATGTGTGGAGGGGGAACCATTTTAGAGAATGGCTGAAATGCTTTACTTTTTTTTCAAAAGCTGTGTAAATATTTTGGCTTTCTCACACAATACCTACACTAGTGAAATGTCCCTTTGCCGGTTTAGCATTGGTATCTGCATCAATAGTGGTGGAAATATAAAGCCAGTTTGAAAAAGAAGCACCATTGTAATAAAATATTTGTGTTAAAGTTTCTTTAGTGAAAAGTTCTTCTAAAGTGAAGGGTTCTTTTGGTTCCTTCTACGCATATTTTAGTTGCAAACTTTTGTTCATGATTATGTGAGGAAATTCCTTAGGGTTTCTAGTTCTGACAAAAAGTTGTGGAAAGTGGCAATATAGGTCAGAGCCACATGAAAAACAACTTCTTCAATACAACTGGCTACCTAAATCTACCTCCAAGTTCCTCCTCTAAGGATTATATAATCTTTCAACTTTGCAGACATATCTCTTTCTCTGCCCATCTCTTGTGTCTGGAGTTTATCCAGGGGACAGAAGTTATCTTGTCCCCTTGTGGGCCATCATTATGGGGAATTCTACCCCCGACTTCTCTCTTTTTCTGCCTACTTGAATGGATTAATAACTGTTTAATGGTATCTTGACACACATGGAGTTTGGTTATTAAGGATATTTAACTCCTACTATATACTGGCTGTTTGTCATACTGTATTGTCAGAACATAGATTTATATTTTTCTTTTACTGTAGCTTTTATGTGTAAATGAATGCAGAAATTAGATTTGCTGAGTTCAGGTCATTTCTTGTACAATAATTTGCACAATGTATAATATTTTAAATGATAGTTAAACCTAAAACTGAGTCAAAGTAGTTCATTTTTTAAATTTCCAGTGTCTCATATTAACAATTTCAAGCTAATGAAATCCTGCTACAAACATCTAATTATGAATCCTACCGTTGTTTTTTTATATGTAATGCATACCATTACAATATATAAACAGACATTTGTACTATTTGGAAAATAGTTAAAATTAATAATTGGATTTATACTGGTGGATACTTCCAGGAGCACAGATTTAAAGTGACTCCTTTTTTTTTGTCTGGTTTATTGCTTTATTTTGTTTCTTACATTCTTGGATAACTGTGTGTGTGAATGAAATGTAATTGTGCGTAATGTTTATGAGTATTATAGTCCTTTATCAGAGCTCAGGCTGCTGCAGTTCTCCATTTTGTCTGCCTTTGTCCAATCATGAGGAAAATGAGCAAATATTCTTACTTTGATCCATGTGAGTTGGATTCTTTGTCTTAGTTTCTTTGTGCTTCATTTTTCTCTCTTATAATGTACTTATGTTATAGCTTAATAAAAATTATTTGGGAGGATTCAGTTGATATTGTGACATCACTCATTATGCATTTTTCATCCATAGTAATTATTGCTGACAAATAGTATTTTTGGTTTCTTCAGAAAATTCTTTTGTACTGTAAAAGACTTATTGATGATCTCAAAAATACACAGAATCATTTCAGTTTACCTATACAGTTGTAGCTATATTTTAATACCTCATTAAAAGATTTTAAAATATTTTGAAATACAGGATTTTTCTTTTTCTGGCAGGCAGGTGGAGGGGTACTGCCTGCAGGACCCACTTTGTCAGCATGAAACCAGTCTCATAAATTTTTATTGAAATGAGCTCATTACTTTTAATTTTTACCAGCTCTTTAGTGATTCAAGGGATAGTTTTCAATTTTTGAAAAGCAACCAATCAATTACTTACGTATATATGCATTATTATTAGATGTGCGAGTTGGCCTTTCTCAGGATGGTATTAAACAAATATACATTGTTGACATTTAGACTATTGTTGGAGCATGGTTTCTGTGATTAATTAGGACCAAGAACATTTAGGCACATGTTTTGTCTGCTGATTGGCTAGCTGTTCCCTTCTCCACCCTGCTTCCTCTGTCAAGGTATAAACTTTACTCAGGACGTGCCGAGCGTCTCTAACCTATAATTAGCATTTCTCTGAATGTAACAGATTCAGTTATCAACTTCGAGGAAATATACCTTCAGGTGGTAGAGTTCATTAAATGTGTAACTTTTCTCATAGCTGCACAGTACATAGCATTTTTTTCAGTGATATGGTGAGAAAAGTACTTTTATAATAGTAACTCACTGACAATATTTGAAGTGAAAACTGCCAGAGTTCTTGATACTTTACACATTTCCGTGACTGATCATCATTTCCTTAGAATTCCAGAGACTTGTGAATCATGCCTACAGGGTACATATGTTAGACGTTAACGAGAAAATACTTCCCAGAAATCAAATGTAAGATTCTCAAAGCTTTTGATGTGCACCTACAAGGTTGAATGATTAGAGCCTTGTAGAACAGAATGAAGAAATAATTCATTTGAGACCTAAAAAGTCAGAATTACTTTAGTCATAAAAAAAGTTCTTGTTATTTATCAAACAAAATAACTGTTATTGCATAAGTGTAAGTCTATTTTAGGTGATACGTACTCTAGAAATGCTTAGTCATTAATGTACAGAACTAATCTCTGTTGATATGTCCTTTCAATAATTTCTGTGGATACAACTATTATACCCTATTAAATGCGGCTTAGAATAATATATGTAATAGCTACACAATCAGAAGAATCGCAATATTAGGCATTCATCTAAGTGCATCAATTAAATGAAGGTCTAATTTTATATTCAGTGCAGATAATTCCTATTGTATGTATCACTGAATTCCTACAAGCTACAGGCAATCTAATAAACTTCTCAGTTGTAAATACTTTTATGAATTTCTTTGTTACCATGTTGCAGTCTCCAATTCAGTGGTCTGTCCTATGTTAATATTTAGCATCATTTTTTTTTGCACTAGGATTCAGTATAATACATTCAGTGTAGTCTTTTAAACTTTCAAGCATACTATTGAAATTAAAACAAGAAAATACCCTAGTAAAACATGCGTTCATATATGTATGTAAAATTAGATTTTATGATACTGACAATTTGTGTATTATGTTAGACTTTAAAGTAGGTCTGGTCCTTACCCAGGGCTATATTGCTGCCCTTAATCATGCCATGTAGGACTTTTTTCCACAAGTGAACTAATTAAAATCAATACACGAAAGAATTTACCTCATTAGTAAGAGTGGTGGAATAGGGCGCTACCTTGTTATTCGAGCATGGGTATTTAACAGACTCACAAGATTTGACTGTGTGGCGCTTCTGGTGCGGGAGCTCTAAATGTTGTTAGTATATATGGCAGGACTACATTAAGCTGTTTTGTCACTGCTTATAATAAAGGAAGAAAATATGATAAGGATATTGCGGTCACTTTAAAATGTACCTGTACGTTTTCTGGTTCCTACAAAATTCTTAATACACAGAACCATATATTGCTTGTTTGAATGTTCTTGCATAAGTTTTGTGAACATTTAAGAAGGTATTAAGAGAAGCTGTCAGAGTAAGTGGATTTAAATATAGATGCAGTTGAAAACTGAAAAAGAATTGTAAGCTTGCTGAAATGACACAGTTGGTTAGGATTTTCAAAACTTATCAGTCACTTTGGCTGTGTTTGTATTTGTAAATGGAGTTATATTAGCCTAAATTTTGGAAGAATGATCAGCACGCACTTAAAGTCTGTTCAAAATATCACTAAGAGGATTTGCTATGTTAAAGGAGTTAACTGAAGATCCAGGTCTGATTTTTTTTTTTTGGTGTATAAAAGTTGGATACTGATCAGGACACACCCAAAAATTGATGTTTTTTCTCTGTAATGTGAACAAGTAGGGTGTCTTAGTGTTTGCAGGACTCTGTTGGCTGGGAAAAGTGAAATCTTCAGATATATTGATTATCTTTAACAGAAGTTCTACAATACTAATAACTCAGACTTTCTGAATCTGAACACTGGAGGAAAGCTACATGATTAATCTAAACTACTATTAACTCTCAATTTTTTTTAATTAATTAGGAACAGAAGATGACTTTGTACTGATTAAGCCACACAGTCCTTCAAAATCTCATTTTTCCTGCATTATTTTCAAAGTGCTCTACAAAACATGGGGGAGGGAGGGTTGGGGGCGGTATTTGTATACTTTTTAAAAATTTGTCTATATTGGGTTATAGATGTCCAGTATACTGGATATGACTAGGTTGTGATATGCTGTTACCTTTCACCTTGAGTAGTTCTTTTTGAGACAGCTAGCTGTTCACTGGTGAAAATATATGATGGTTTTGTTACTCAGGTAAAGGACACAAGCTAAGTGTTTTATAAGTTCTCTGTCTCCACCATTGGTGTTCTGAATGGGTATGGAAGAGCAAGTTATTTGAATAGGTGTATAATTGCCATGTGTTTTTCATGTTTAAATCAAAACTCCAAAACCAGTTTTGAATCACTTCAATTCATTGCCAACCTATTTTCTTAATGAATAAATTCCATGATCTTTTCTCCTGTTTTCAATATTCTCATGACAAGAAGCATCTGTAGCTTGCTTGCTACTATGAATTGTTAAACTTGGTTAGGTGTCATGGGAATAGTAATTGCTACTAAAAAGTTGGATCAAATTTTAAGGCCAGTGGTAATATCTGGATTTTTTTTTTCCTGACCATACATAGAAGACTGTTGAACTAAATTAAGAACAGGAATCCAATATGTATGTTTATGTGGAAAAGATAAAGTAACATTGAAATAGTCCTGATTTTAATTTCTTATACAAAAAAGGTTAGTGCATTGGCATGCTCAAGTACTATAGGATTACGTTACAATTCACAAAGTCATTCCTTTTCCCTAAATGATTCATAGTCTTGCTAAAATGTTTTGTGAAAATTCTCTCACCTGCTTCTTTCACCCCCTCCCCCCCAAATTTCTGGGACAATTAAAAGACTGTCAGATAAATTCTTTGAATGCAGTGTATAGGTAGATATGCCATATTAATTTAAATTAATAAGATAGGATTTCTATGAACGTCATTGTCCTTTGAAGAACATCAGTGAAGAACCAGGTGTTTGGAAGTGTGGGCTTGCCTTACATGAAATAAAGGCTTACTTCTGTTTTAACACTCCAAATCATGTAAAGCTTTGCACAGTGTGGAGGTGAATCTAGGCTATCTCAGTCTTTGGACCAGCTCAGTTTTCCTTTTATGGAGTGGTGACAGAAGGAGATGGTTAATGCCCTTTATTTTCCTCAAAACAGTGAGATTAAATATTTTTATGATATTGTTAAACTGATTTCTTCCCTTAATTTGTTCAGGAGACTAGAATGTGAGATTGAATAACAGTGTTGTCTGAACGTATTAGAGGAAGTCAACAAGGTATAACAAACTTTTGTCAGGACCTACCATGAAGATTAGTCTTTCAAAAAGTAAAAATAATAAAAAAAGTGTTTCCTACCAAAAAACTTATACAGTGAGGTTAGGTGGTCTGCATCATGCAGGAGATCAAACCTTATCAACAGGTTTTCTTTCTTAGGAATGTGAAACTTTCCTATGTATGTAATGGAGGCACACCTGTACCGACAATGGCAATTCCCTTGAGAAGCGTTAGCCAACTTCTCGGTATGTTTTACTTGAGCAGTGATAATTCTCAGTCTATCTCCAACCTTTTAAAGGACCTGAAGTCTTAAGTTGAGTGTACAAATAAGGCAGTGTTGATAGATAACTGGAGCATTAGAACCTTTTGAAAAGTGAAATTTCTATCCTTAAAATAGGATCTAGCACTATCTTCTATTGATGTTTCAATGACTCCTATTTTAGATTGAGATACAGACATTGCCGTGTTCTTGAGTAACATTTTTATGCATTTAGAACTTGCCATTTGAAAATTTTTGTTTATAGATGACAAAATTTATACTAACAGTCTTTGAATAAATTGTTATTTTACAAATTA
Organism: Calonectris borealis; assembly: GCF_964195595.1. Taxonomy (NCBI): domain Eukaryota; kingdom Metazoa; phylum Chordata; class Aves; order Procellariiformes; family Procellariidae; genus Calonectris; species Calonectris borealis. The sequence continues at coordinate 6,517,108 of NC_134323.1, forward strand.
TTCATACAATGATGCAACAGTTCATGTGATCTTAGCATATTTAAACTTTGCCTCATGATTGTTCTACTGTTTTCTAGATACATTCATGTGTTTGCAGGGTGTAGTTGTTTATGATTGAGACAGCACTTTAGAGTCTGTCTTCAGTTTTAACAGTTGCTACTGACTTCAAGGGACTTCTAAAAATGGTCAGAAATGTTAAGCTTATTTCAGCATTTGTGCATATCAACAATTGCCTTGGATTAGGAGACACATTGTAATGGTAGGTTTCTCTGGCTGGAGGTGGCCTGACTTATCTTCAGAATATGGCTGGCGTACTGCACCTGTATTCCGTCTGTCGTGGAAAATATTTCATATAGGTGTTGCAGTACTTCCAACAAAATCACCCAGTGTGCAGCTATTAAAAACAAACAAAAAAAACCAAAAAACAACAACAACAAAACCAAAAAAAAAACCAAACCAACAAGTGGTGCCTTTTCCACAGTGTCTTTCACACACACAAAAGAAGGAAAAAGTTTTGAACATCTTAGTGATTGTGAAACTGTTGAACACCTGAGTGATTATGGAAAAAACACCGGGCAGGAACGTGCTCATTTCACACCTTCTGTTAAGCACATATATGAAAAAGTCATGAGAGATTTGTGGATGTGATCACTGTTGTTTAAAACTGGGATCATAGAGTATAAGAAGAAAATAAATCTTAAATATACTTATTATTTGGCTCACAGATACATTTCAAATGTTAAGAAACATAGTGCAACTGTTGGTGCTCTGATCAAAGCAAACTCAAAAACATAGGGAACTATAAGAAATACATATGCTTAAAGAGTCTGCAAAGTTGTTTAACTGAATAAATCCAACACAGTTTCATTACATTTAGGACCAGCTGTTAGGCACAGACAGGATGCCAATATAAAATCAACATATGTAATCTTAGCCAAGTTGGGTTTTTTCCCCTCAAAGAGGATATTTGTGCCAACAGCATATGCTGCAGAAGGACTAAAGCACAGTCCTATTACCACTGCAGGGTACATAATTACATGAATTTACCTAAATATGGAAAAATTGTAACAAATAGGGGAGGCTTGGCAGATATTTTGGTTTCACATTTGGTATTTGGCATAACACAGTGTCCTGTTTAATTCCCATTGCTGCTACTTAGTGTTTCCTTTAATTGTGGAGCACATGGCAGCTCTTGTTCTATTTAATTTTCTCATAGCTGCTCTCACATTTTGGCTGCAAGCACATTACATGAAAAAGCACATAAGTATAGATTATACTGTACTACACCCTGAGGGTATAGCGTATAAAAATAGTCATTTCTGATGCATAAAAGCTTCTTGCATGTAGAAGTTAATCAGTATTTTAGAAAATAAGAACAAGACACAATTCGTATGTATGCACATATTGAGAATAGTTCTAGTGTCCCAAATTGGTAGAGGGGAAGGCAGGACGAAGATCTATTCCAAACCTCAACTGGTAGCTTTTGGTCTATTTGGCATCCTTTTGCATCTGCAGTCTGGGGACTAATGTTGCTTTCCTTTTCTATAACAAATCCCTTATTCCTGTTGTTTACCACATATGACTTCCCATGTTTTAGAACATTAATGAAAATCCTAAACTGTCTAAGATTTTCAGTGACCTTGAGGATAGGGTCAGGGATCTGGTATACATTTAAAGCAGAAAATTAAATATGCAGATCAGTGCTACATTGAATTTAAAACATGTGCATTGTTACAAAGTGAGTTTTTTGTTTGTTTGTTGTGATTGAAAGGATTACTATATAGATATATTTTGCATGTTGCATTAAGCATGTTTTTATTTTTCTCCCAAAGTTCTTGGAGGTCTATAAACACTGTTACATCTTTCTCAGTGTTTGATACAGAGAAGGTCCTATGCCAACTGGTTACCTCTTTTTTTTTTTTTTTTTCTTCTTCTTCTATCTCCATCTGTATCTCCATGCAATCCTAGTGAAAAGTTGTGTTGTAGTACTTATGGGGATATAGCATGAAAGTCTTTATTCTCAGTTGTAAGGTTCTGTGAGCCCTCATTAAATGTTACCATTTTACTGGGGTATTCAGTAGCACAGATCTGTTTTAAAGTAATTTTAAACTGTTGGGAACAATTTCTTGCCATTTCAGTTGCATGGAGAGGTTATCGTAAATGATCTTTCAGCTTGTATGGATGATGCTACAAGCCCCTAAGCAACCTGCTAATAAAGTTTGTTAATAATGTTCAAAACAGACTATATTGCAACTCTTGGGTTTTGTTGGGTTTTTTTGTTATTTTTAAAAAAAAGATAATGCTTGATACAGTGATCAGCACATTCTTACAAAGTAACAGAAAGCCACAGAATAGAAAATGTGGCCGTATACTTAAATTTCCTGTGTTTGAACCAATCTAAGCATCTATAAGACAGAGTTAACAAACCTCTGCGATAGTGTCATATATTAGACCTCATTTACTCACACATGAGGAGGACTATAGCAGGCTGTAGTGGTATAAGATTGCACAGCTCCTGAAATTACTGTCCAGTGGGCCCACCTTATACAAAGCCTTGAAAGAATGAATGTAAAACAAGCATAATAATTGAATAATTATGACATCTGTTACTTCAGCACCTCTTAGTAGAAAATTAACTGAAGAAATAGAAGGTTCAAAGATGTGTTAACACTTCAGTAGCATATATAACTGAAATATGAGGTGGGGGAAGGGTAATGGAAATGAAATTGAGCTCTCGGGTAATCATTTGACACACAGGTAATTGAGCAGCTATCCAGTGCACTGATGAACGCTTGTAAGGAAATTTATTTGTTGCCATGTGAGATATTTTATGCAGAATTTTTTTTTTGGTAGCTATTCAGAATCTGCAGTCTCAAATTAATAGGGGTAATCGGGAAATGAAAGGATTATTTTTCAAAATTGAGAAATATTTCTCAAATATAATGCTACCCTTATTGATAAATGGAAAGAATCTCATATACATTTCATCTTATAAATAGTTTGACAGGGGTGTAGGGATGTATAAGGAATCACATTAACTTTGAGGTGGCTTGTCAATTTGGAGATCTTGTGTGTTAAAATATTACCAGTCAAGTTCCCTATGTACTAATAGCAGCTTAATCCATAAAGAATTTTCTTCTTCATTATTTTTCTCTAAATAACGTGTAATCATATTTACTGATTTTAGTTGGAGAATGTTTGCATGCATATCTTTTCAGAGTGTAAGAGTGGCTATCAGAAATATGAAGGAATATGTAATCTATGAAAAAACAGTAAACCTCATTATGAAAGGTTATTGCACCTATAACAACTTCTCTCAGTGCTCATTGATTAGAGATTAAACATTATCCTTTGTGCTATTCAGATTGGGATTTTTAATTAGGATGTCATTATTACACAGATATACTAAATGCTAAATTGATTTTTGAGACCTTTTGAAATAATGGCACTACTTCTGCAAAATGAAAATCATAATAGATTATTGACTTACACTTGGCTTTTGGTTCAAGGGCACATCTCCAATGTCAACATTTTCAATATCTTTAGTTTCATGCAAAGAGACACTCATAATTAGGCTTATATTAAAAGTTTGTGCCTATTGATTAATTTTTTATTAATGACAATAGTATAGCATTAATTGTTCTTGAATTATAATAGTAAGCAATGATGCCTGTTGATGACGTGTAAATACAACGTAAACTTTCTACTTGATTAGTTTATTTTATTTAAGAATTTGTATTCATGCAAACAGTATTATGGAAGCTATTGAAGTTTTTAAGCAGACATTTACTTCAGCTGGAAGCTGCTCTTAGATGAAGAAATTCTTGTTTCTGTACAAAATGAATTAGGTCCTTGGGTTGTATAATGGATGCTTAAAGTAACTTGCAGGGTAGACTTTCTGGACAGAGATGTAGCCTTTCTAAGCAGGCAAATACCTTTCTGTATGAGTGCCCATTTACTTAAATTAGGTCCAAATACAGTTCTTAATCCTATGTTCATAAACAGACCCATTCAGCCTTTGTTCTTTCATAGACTTCCAAACAAGCTTATCTGTCTTGCTAAAGGCTTTTAAATTCTAGCATTCATGATAGCTTTTGTTTGTAGGCAGGCTGCAAATATGAAGACTGCATCCTTTTCAGTATATTTTGAAAAGTCCAGTTCAGCAACTGCCAAAAGTATGCAGGAGTCGAGAGGGATCAGGAACGGGAAAAGTGATATGAGGGAATTTTCCACTTCTTTGAATTTCATGAGGACTAGTTCAAAAATTTCTAAGGAGAAGTACATATTTTGCTTTTTGTGACCTATTTAATTAATCTCTATTGAGTTGTGAGAATGTTTTGCTACAAATTTTGTTAGGATTGTTATCATCTGATTAAACTGAGATTAGACTGGACCAGTTAACACTTGCTAATTTCCCTAGATTTGGCAGATTGCATGAGCAGGTTTACTTTAGCAGGGAAAAACTTTTCTACATTCTTTCACATTTAGAATCAAAGAACCACTTTTGGAAAGCAAATCCTTTCTAGCAGTTTGTTTGCCTTGTCCAAAAAGGTGTTAAAGATATCTTAAAGAAAAGGCCCCAGCAATTTCTCAGTGATGTCCTTTTAAAATATAAAAAATAATGTACGTTTTATTTTAAGCTATACATGTCATACATACCATACCGCATTTGAGTACTTTGGGGCACTGGGGTGATTGGTTGAAGGATCAGGAGCACAGGTAGTGTTTTCCTCAATCCCTTCAGTGGCAGGGAAGAATACTGAAAGGAACAGGAAAGTACACCTGATTAACACATGGCTCAGAGGCTGGTGCCATTAGTGGAATCTTGGCTTTTTTTGGGCCTGCTGGTGACAGATGGAGTTCAGCTGTCTCACAGGGGGAAAAGGATTCTCACTTATGAGTTGGCAGGGCTTGTCAAGAGGGCTTTAAACTACGTTTGAAGGGGATAAAACCAGGCTCACTAGAGAAGAGTCTAGGGGTGGCATGCCAATGTTGGGGGCGAAATCGATAGCCCAGCTCAACTGCATCTACACCAATGCACACAGCATGGGTGGCAAACAGGAGGAGCTGGAAACCATTGTGCAGCGGGGTAGCTATGACTTAGTCACCATCACAGAAACATGGTGGGATGACTCGCATGACTGGACTGCTGCAATGGATGGCTATAAGCTCTTCAGGCAAGGAAGGAGAGGCGGTGGGGTGGCTCTGTACGTTAGGGAGTGTTTCGATTGTATTGAGCCCAACGATTGTGATGATAAAGTCGAGTGCTTGTGGGTAAGGATGAGGGCCAACAAGCCAAGTCACAGGAAGCTAGCTTTAAAAATGTTCCAGCTCAACAAAAGCCTCCTTTTATTATTTTTGTTTTTAAGTAGCAAAAAACAAATGCCTCTTCGTACGTCAAAGGCAAATAAAAAATGTGAAAGGAAATATTTATTATTCCTTTAATGGTGCAAAAAACCTTGGAGGATGGGTTAAGCCATTACATGTTGTAATGACAGGTATTCCTACAACTGGAATTGGGGGGAGAGATGTACTATGAGTAGCCTAACTAAAGATATGTAGAGCAAACTAAAATCAGCACAACTATGTTTAGTAAAGATCTCTGTCTTAATAAAGCTGTATTCCTTTTATATAAAGGAATCAATAGAACCAGTGAAGATCAGAAGACGTAAGGGTAGTGATTATTAACAAGGGAGAAAGGTAGTTGAGAGCAGAAGTTCCAAGAGACTCAGAGTATGGTATTAAGATATAAAAGAACCCAGTCCTCATGTTGCTAACATACAAGAGGAAATAATGTTATCACTTAAATATGATGGCCGGATGCCATAGAATGGCATCAGTGCTTTAAATTTCTCAATAGGACAAATTTGATTGCTTCTTGAAGCTAATTTGCTATTAAATTTTATCCAAATTTGGATGAACAAACATATATTACTTCTCAAGTATTTACAAATCCAACGGAAGAGGTGGAGTTGACAAATTTGTGTGTTAAGATTGGAAATCCTCAGAATATGGGCTGTATTTCCTAGTAAGTTGCTATGGTTGTTTGGTGCATTTTTAAGTTTCAAAACAAGGAGAAAAGTCTCCCTGTAGCTGAGGCTATCCAGTATCTGTCTTGAAAGGGACAATTAACTTGTGATGTGAGACATGCCCATAAACTTAACTTCTCTGTGGCTATCCAAATCAGTCTGCTCTGGTTTGCAAAGCTTTTAGCTAGGTAATGTAGTTCATTGATCTCAGGGTATTCTTCTTCTGTCCTTGGAAGAGCTTCAAATTGAGTTTGCCAAGAATCCGTTTTCTATCTACCTTCTTCTGCCTTTTTCCATTTAAATTTCCTGAGGTCTGCATTTTAGCCTTAGGATTCACTATAATCTCCATATGTCTGGGGAAGTTTAAGCCATTCATTCTTTGAGGATGTGTGTTGCAAGAATAGAAGGGGAGTTATCATGTGCACTTGCCTTGTTTGTATACTTTTTCCCTGTGATCACTGTTAGAGACAGCATATCAAGTGACGGATGTCTGATCTGACTCAGTGCAAGTGTTCTCATGGAAATACCTTTAATTGAACTTGTTGCAGTCAGGCGTGAAAACATCCAGTGAAACCCTAAAAAGCTTCAAACATTACATAACATGAAAGAAGTGTTCTCACATCCAATGGAGTCCTTGGTAGTTTAAATCCTAGTCATCCTTAGACCCTATGAATTGAGGCCACAGAATGGGCTTGCCTCTGAGACAGTTAATTTACTCCTGTTCTTCTCATGGGTATCAATGCTTCCTGGCCAAGTGCTTCATTGGAATCCTGATTAATTGGTCCTTGTTTGCTACCGCAGTTCCATGTTGGTTCCTTATAAATTTTGATGTCAGAAAAATACAAACAAATTATTCAGTCTTTCTATCTAAACCTGTAAGCAAGACAGGAGTAGAGGGAACAGTGGCAATAAAGTTTTCATTAATATTTAGCAGTAGGGGGCTCTCCCTCTCAATATGCAATTGCTTAGGTCATGCCAGGATGGATTAAGACAGTTTGCATGGTCACAGTTATCAATAATCAGATGTAAACCCCATGATCAGGTAAATGGGAAGCTGGAAGAGAAACATGTTAAATCTGACTTTTAATTAAAGTTTTTGAAGTGTTTTTTTTCTGAAATGAAATGTGTTCAGACTCTTAGAGATGTGGAAATCAAGGTTGAGGGGAAAATGTCAGTGTTACTAAAAGTTACATGGTTTCTGCCTCTGTCAAGGGCTCATAGTAGGTATAACATCTAATGACATACCTTGTTGCCCTAATAGCTCTTCTTGAAAAGTGATCTTTGTCCTCTTAGAGACAGGCATGTAGGAAAACAGTGATATCAGTTACCTTTACTGTGTAAGATTGCTTTTTGCATATAAAATTTGTTGTTGCCACAGTCTTTCATCTCTTAAGTTGAATTCTGTGTATACTGTCAACACCTTACCTAATCAGAAGCATCCCTTCTACAACTAAGAATAAAATGCAGTGCATTGAAAATGTATCTAAATGCTTTCCCTCACATGGAACAATTTGTGTCTCCTCTTTGCTGGCCTAATGAAATCTAGCTTTCATGCACTGCTGCTCTGGGAGAGTGTCTGGACTGAGACTCTTGGCTTTAAACCAGCCTTAGCTAGAATCACTGTAAACCAGTCTTCTGCACAAACCAGGACAAAAATTGAATTTGATGTGGAAACAAAACCAGAGAGAACACTTTCATCCTGTGTGTCTTCTACACTGGCCTTTCTGATTCAAACAGATACACTATTAAAATTAATTTCTAACACGCGCTTAAGTTTGAATTTACAACCAAATGATTTAATATATGTAGTGGTCTAAAATGTGAGAATTCAGATCTACAGACAGTTGATCTGAACTGCGTTAATGTGAGAAACTCATATCTACAACTGTGTTAATGTGAGAAACTTCACATTTCCTCTTACTAATACAGAAGCTGTATTCTATATTCCTTATTTTAATTAGAGTGTACTAAAGTAAAATGGTAGTCTGGAAAAGAGTGGAAAGTGTTTGGGTTTTTTTTTTTATTAAACACTTAGCAAAAACCATAATTTTTATTGGTAGTAATTTAATGTGTGATGTCTCTCCCATGATTCAAGTACCAACAAATTGTTGACATGTATTTTAGAAGGATTTATGATAACTTTGAGTGTAGTGGCTAAGTATTCTTGAATAAAGCTGTTTCATTTGTCAGGGATGGATTAAATTTGATTTAGACATAGGACTTTTAGGAAAGGTGCCTATTTACTTATTCTTTTACAACACACATTTCTTGAAGCAATTTAATCATATTTTGTATAGTATTCATCCTGAAATAACTATGAAAGCAGGAGACAGTTCTTTGCAAGTTTGTCAATGCATCTCCCTATTTGGTAATGGGAGTTGATGTGATTACATGAGGCAAAAATGGAAAAGATCCTAAAATACACACCACAGAATCATAAACTAAAACGAGGGCCCTGTTTACAGTTCTGTTTCTCTCTTCATCTCTGACTAATAGTCATCTAGAAGAAAACTGGTATGCTCATTGATTGTCACAGCATATCCTACCAACATAATGTCTAATCTTCATCATAGATAGCTAACATAACTGGAAGTATTCCACAGCAGGCGTATTTCTCTGAAATAAGCGCACATGAAGTCCATGTGAATTCATTCACTGACAAATGAAGGCATATATTACCTTTATTCAGATTAAACCAGTCTCTCTTCAGTTGCATAACTGCAAACAATTGGGGGGGGGTGTTATATTTTTCATAGTTCTAGTAGAATATGATTGCCTGAGCAATTTCTGTACTTTCAAGCAGACCAATATTCAAGCTCCTTGGTATCACCATTAATAATTTATTAGGTTTTATTAATATGTAAGTACACAAAATATGTCCATCTCCATATATATAGACATATCTATGGAAGATATAGGTATTTCTCAAAATAAGTATGTATAACATGATATTTTAATACCCACAGCTCTGAAGAATTTAGCAATGATCCTGTGCACATTCATAGCTATTGCTTTTTTATAATTGTGTTGTGCACATATAAAATTACAGAATGAGAGAGAGCTGATACCACAGTTTGATGCATTTTTCCACTTTGTATATAGAGATCTCAAGCTAAGATAAAACAGCTTTTTAGAAGGTTCTGAAGAAGAAACTTCTGTAGTACTGTACTGGATGATAGGCATCTCTTATTTTAAAGATGTACACGGAGGGGGAAAGAGACTAACATAATTCAAGGAATATTTGAAAAGGTACCACTAACAATAGAAATGAAGGGATACAATAATTCTTCACATGCTGTAAATTCAATCACGGCTACGTAGAATAAAAATTTCCCAAATAACATGTCACTTTTATTCAAAGTAACGTTATGTTATTGTGTTTCACAAAGGTGCCTTGGCACAGCAGATCAGCTGGTCAGAATGCTTCAACTATTCTACAGAGACAAAAACTTTGGAAAGAGGGAAGGTGATTCTTCCTGGTAGTGGAGTATAACACAGAGTTCAAATCTGCTAGTTATCTTGGTAAAAATTTTCAAGTATTCAAGTATTTCAATTTTTCATGTTGGCCACCATTACAGCCTTTGAGGTCAGAAGGTTGTCAAGGATGAGCTGCTGCACGTGTGCTTGTAGAACTTTCGTGTACATTGCCGACTGTCAGTGAAAAGGAACTCTTCATCCGTCTTACAGTCTAGAGTAAAATCTTAGCAGCAGTTTCAGCAATTAAAAAAAAAAAAAAAAAAAAAACCAACCAAACAAAACCCAAACAAACCCCAACAAACAAAAAAAAAACCCAAACAAACTACACCCCAAACCTAAAAAGAAACAATTAACTACCCAAGCACTAGTATATGCCAATCTGTCGATAAAAGGTTAGAGATTGAGATTAAGGTGAAAGTGACATCAATGAACTATTCATGTTTAATGAAGAATGTTCCCAAGTGGTTATCTGAACCAGTGTTCGGATTTTAAATAGCACCCAAAATCTTTCATAGGTGAGTGTTAATTTTTTATAATTATTGAGCTTTGACGATGGAGGTGCAGCCTCATAAAGAATTATGAGACATTATTGGTATAAGAAAAGATTTTGTGGAAATGTTTCATTAATTCTTATAAAGAAACCCTTTTCCTTAATTTTTTCATTAACTTCAGCATTTACTTGCAATTACAGTTGTTCAGTGAATACAATGGCAGAAATTAATAATTCATGGCTTTTGTCAAGGAACACAAAAAGGGATATTTATTCTATCAAATACAGATTTAAATGCACCATTTTTATTTGAACAAGTATAGAAGTACAAGTAATGAGGTCTGTTTACTACTTACAGACTTTTTTCTTTACTATATTGGAAAGTCCAGAACTGAGAGCATTGTCCACCGATATGTTCAGAACATATGAATGAAAAGTTCACGTTCAGATTTTATGACTTAACATGCATTGAAATATTCTGTTAAGGTTTATTTTGCAGAAAGCTGGTACAGGTGATTTTAGGAATTTGGGGATGACCAGGGGAGTTGTTGGAATAACCCTCCAACAAGTGTATCACTGTAGGTGTCTTAAATTTTTATCTAGGTTACTGAGATCTAACTTGTTTGATATTTTTTCATAGGCAAATAAACAGCTGAGAGAAAGCATTACTATATTGCAAACCATGAAATGTCAAATTTTGAACTATTGGGAGGCACCCACAAAACAGAAAATAGCAGTCTAAATATGCAATTTATGGGAAAGTATGGGCAAACCATGCATTGTAGAACAGGAAAAATGTTATGCTCAGACTAATAAATAGCTCAAAGTTTCCTAAGAAGTGTCCGCTTTTCACTATCACTTCTCCAAGTCAAGGTATTTTTACGTAAAATAAGACTTTTTAAACATAAAATTCCTTAGAATACTCTAATAATTTCTTATTTTGATTAGCATTTTTTATTCCTAGTAGACACCTAGGTGCAGATCCACAAATGTATTTAGACATCTAACTCCTGCCTATGGATGTTGCTTGCAATCAAATGTGTCTGCTTCTGTTTTCTTAAACAGTTCTATGTATACCTACGCAAAATAGTTTCTCAGAATCTGTCTTAATGGGAGTTCATAAGCACTTAGTGGGAGTTATTTGTATGCCGTCTACGCAAAGTCTTAAACAGGATGAGGGAGAAGTTTTTCCAAAGTGACTCATTTTATTTGGCCAATCTGACCGACCTGAATAGCAAAGACTCTCAATTTGTCTTCAAATAATTATAATATATATTCTCATATAGAGAGTTTTATTCTCTGTAACTATATTCTTAACTAATCTTTTTTTATGTTTTTGTGTAACGTAATAATGAGTTTCGTTCATTGAAAAAAATTGCCACACTTTACCTTTCAGAAGAGTCAACACGCAGTATTACGGGAACTGCATATGTTTGAATTCTGAATTAATTGTATTAGATATAGCTAATTTTCACATTTTTTGTCAATGTTTAAGCAAAAAGTTTAAGTGTAATTCATAGGCAAAGAGTCTAGGTTTGAAATCTTAATGAAAATACATCTGTAAATCCCTTTGAGCCAAATTCAAAATTTTCTTAACAAATGTAATGTTAATTTATCTTTGTGACTTGAAATAATGAGTGAAATTGAAAGGGGGGAAAAAAGATAAATCTGCACCAGTATTGTGTTAGAGAAAGTAAAGGAAGATATATCACATTTTGTTTCCCCAAAGGCTTTGGTAACACATTTCTGCGTTGTGCTGTATATTGATATAACGGGCTTTGGGTCAACATAAAAATATGTGAGTATAGAGAGCTACCTGCAGGATGGGGCTTTTAATTCATTTGGAGTAAGCATACTTACTTAGGACAGTCTGTGAAGAACGCACCATTAAAAAAAAAAGTGTAAAATTCAAATTCATATATTGGAGAAGATATAAGAAAACGTTCAGGAAGTCAATTTTACTAAAACTAGTTTTAAGTACTTGGAACAGGAAACCATTTACCATGGACATTAGATCTTTCTAATGACTGTATAACTAGAAACAGGCTATCTTAATTCTCAGCCCCGAGCAAGTACAAATGGCCTTGCTTCCAGACTTCATTACAATATTTATTGCGATTTGGATGGAAGACTTTTGACATCATAGTCATAAAAATTACAGGGGACCACTTATCTGTGTTTGATATGAGACAGAACATAGACCTGAAAGTTCCAATCTCCAGCAGACTTTAACATTACTCTTTAATGGTTTTGATGGCCAAAGACCTCTCCAATTCAAAAGCTAGTGGTGGTCCATAAATTTCCTTCAAATGTATAATTTTTCCTCTCTTTTGAAGAAAACTCAGTGTATTGTTCCTATTGATGGCAAGAGACGTGTAGCTGAATCTAAACATAACTAAACAGGCAGTGAGTACAGTTTGTAATTTCAGTTTAAAAACATTTCTGTAATATTTATTACATGTTTTGTTATTTAATCCCACAAAACGTTGCTGAGTATTATAACTTGTTCTAAAAAGCAGAATTACAATTGTTCTTTCATTAGCTTTAGAGGTTCCTAAATTTGTACTGTCTTTAGACAGGAGCATAATGCTTTCTCTTGTAGGACTTAAGTATGATGAAAGCTATCCAAATAATAAATAAAATAAAATAAAATTTAAAAAAAAATGTTCTGACCATAACATTTTATTTGATATCTTCCAGTCAAACCATGTGAACTAAGACAAATTAATATATATGTATATTAATATATATTCTTCTTCTCTAGTTCAAGAGAATACATCCATCTTCAGATATATATATATAGCTATATACGTGTGTTCTTTTTGTATGTATACATGTAATAGCAATAGTGAAGAAGCTAGTTTTTACGGATGAGTAATACATGTAGGTTTCTACCAACAATTCTGTAAGTCATGGCAAATTGTTTCCATTCTGCTAGTTTTAAGGAGTCAAAGGTATCGTAAATGAAGAGGATGTTACTTTCAAAGCTCTCATACACAGATTATTTTCAATTTTGGTTTCTAGGCATTCTTCTTATTTTCTTTCTTTGTACCTCAAGATGTGTGCTTTGTGAATAAGTGTATTCTTTTAAATACCTAGATTACTTAGACTAATATATGTTTATGATCTTTCGCTGCTGCCTTGAATCTCTGTGAGAGTTGATGTAATGCTGCGATGCAGAGAGAAAATATTCTCAAGACAGTCCTGAGCTTTTCCTTTCTGTAACCATCTTTTATTTTTTTTCATGTTATCTAGCTCTTGACTTACAAGAGAGCTATTTATCGTGGTTTGCATACCATTTGGCTCACATTTGGCTAGAGAGGTATTAACTGTTACTTTCCAAGGTATCCTAAAATTTTCAAATTTTGATAAAATTGAGAAACATACTCCCTTGCTTTCAAATTCAGATTCCTGAGTGTTATTTGGGAAATTATTGCGAACCACCTACAGGACCATTGCTAAGGATCTGCAGGAATATAATTTTCTGTGCTAAAGATACTTTATAATTTTCAGAAAAAACTGGTTTTTTTACAAAATGTGGTAATTAAATAAACTGAACAGGAAATGAATAACCACTTCTTTCATCATTATAATTTTGAAATTTGCATTAATTCTGGTTTTTACAAGTGTAAAAATGAGTTTTCTCCAGTATCTTGTCTGCAGTTCCATCTATACTACAATCTCTGACAGGTTTTTACAAAGTAAACAGCTCTATTAAACTTCCATGGGAACATTTTCATAATTTAAAATTTTTCATATTTATAAATATATACCAGATCTTGCATGAAATACTGTATAAAGTGAAGATATTATACTTTATTATACTTGTGTCATACCTGATCATCAGTGCAAATGATGGTTTTGTTGTTAAAGTTCACTTATATGAGAATTAGGACAGCCATGTGTCATTTAAACTATAAAAATAAGTTACTTATTTTGGTCTCTTGCATGTCCTATTTCAAGTTGGGTTTATACTGACTAAGAATAGAGATGGTATCTGCTCAATATTCTACAGTCATCAGTGTTCAAAATATAAAAAAGAGGAAGGCTGCTCTAAGCAGCCTGCTTTTCTACTGCTTTAGGTTGTTCTGTTGGGCTTCTTTGGACCGATTGCCATATTGTTCCTCAAACCACAAGCTAGTAGTTCTGGTAGCCTTTCTATGAAGAAAGGGGGAAAAAAAATTCCTGTTATTGGAGTAACTCAAAAAGTAATAAATGTTTAATAAACTATAATGTCAATAGAGAAAGCACAAATATGGTAATAGAAAGTAATGAATTAGCTTTCCTTTTGTTTTATTTTCTCTCAGATTTTCCTACATCTCTCTATTACTTCATGTCTTTTAGATAAAGAGTTTAAAAAGATGTTCCTTATACCAAGGCAACATTAATGATAGATTAACATGAGTTAATCAGGGACTATTCATTCAATCAATTTTGGAGAAATGTTTTATTTAAGCGTCTAAACCCTAAAAGCAATACACTTACTGTTCATGTATAATTTCAAATTAATGTTTTTCCTTATTAAGATGAGCTAAATTAATAATAACTACAAACTCAGTTAAGAGCATACGTGATCAATTTCTAGTTTAAGGCTGTAAGTCACCAGTATATGTTCTGCGTATACATAGGACAATAAATATTTATTCACTTACACAAATAGCTATTAAATAGCAAAGCCAGAACACTATGACCACTGGTGTGCTGAGGTTAAAAGTTTAAAGTTAATTTTTTTGCCCATACCAGATTAGTATCACAAATTTTGGAATTGTCGGACTTGGTGTTTGACATTGATCCATCTCTGGTTTATCCAAACGTGTCTTATGCTGATCAATAACATCGTAATCAGTTTTAGACTATTGAACAATGGAATCTGAATTATTTCATAGTTCATCTCTGAAGGGGATCCCTTGCTGTTTGTTTAGTCAAATTCCTGAGTTAATTCTCATCTTAAAAACAAACTAGCTAGGCAGTTGATATTATGTAAACTAGGCCTAGTCTTTATTCCATAAGCATCTTTGGAAGCTTGTTATGCTTCATTTATGCTCTGAATTTGATGTTTACATATCCCAAATGTGCTGTTTTGCTGTTTCTGTTTTTTAAAGCTACCACAAATGTCTTAACCTTACTTACCAAGCATTTTATTTAATCACTAAAGCTGATTTTTATTTCTGAATATAAGGAGCTCTAATGTAGTGTTTTCTTTTAATAGATCTCAGGCTGCTCTATAAAGGAAAGTACATATTCTTTCTTCTTCCATGTGGAGCAACTGAAGGGAGAGGAAGTGGTATTAAAGGAATTTGGGAGTAGAGCTGAGATCTAATTAATTCTCATAGTTAAATTAGGAACTTAGAAATACTGTAGGAAGTTTAATTAGTGGCAAAAAATGCTCTTTAAAGTGGGCATAAACAAGGTAGCTATTTCAACCAAGTTAAACATGCTTACAGTGATTTTGATAAACCCAGTGCATGGCATCAATTGTAGGCAAACCCTGGCATTTCTGAGACTTAAATAGAGAGTCTAAGTTAGTGTAATACATGGTTTTAGAAGGAAATAAGGTTACACAGTGTCCAAAGTAGAGAATACTTCTGTTCGTAAATAGGCAGTAAAGTTAACAATGTAGGTTCTTCTTGAAATAAATCTTCTAATTTGGCTTGACTGGGATTTTAAAACTTATTAGTCAGATTGCTCTGTTTTGGACTGGTCTGCTCATTCTTCTTCTTTCCTCTAATGTGATTTGGAGAAGCATTCAAGAATTTGTCATTAAAGAAATATTTTCATCAAGTTAATTATCAATTAATGTTCACATTTTATCACATTGTCCATATCTGTTATTACAGTCAGCAACAGGGCTATTATATTTACTTGCTCCAAGATGCCTTTTACTTAATTGGTCAGTAGGATTAAAAACATTCTGATGTAGTGAATATATTTAATGGCCTCACACCTCACCTCCCATAAAGCTGTATTTCTATTCCTGTTCTGCATCCTTTTAAAAGCACTCACCCAGCAATTTACTGATGTAACCAATTAGACTACAAAAGAGGTGAGATTTCAGAAGCTGTTTGAGAATTACTGGCCCCTTTCAGATCTACGGCAAAGGAAGCTTATTTACAATTTTAATTGTTATTACTTTTATATGTTGTTTAAAAGTTTGGTAAAAATTCATTTCATTTGAAGTAATTTATTTCAAGATGAGAGTTTAAGTGGAGCTCAGGATGTACACAGATGTTTTGCCTAGACTTTTTGAGAACTGAATTTCACTCACGCTAGCATTTGTCTTAAAACAGTAAATCAATATGTAGATTCTCTCTATAGTTACATGGTAGGAAGATATTCTGTTGATGAAATAGTCAATTGGATGACATATCTGGGTCAAGATTATTTAATTCCAGAGATCATTTTCATTTTTTTCCTTTATATCATTGATTACTGATTACCAACTTCTTGAAGTAAATGTGCATGTCACTTATGTTAAAATCTTCCAGTGTATCTTTCAGCTTTATTGCATTTTAAAATGTATAAAGGTAACAGAATGTAGGTAGTATCAGTGTCACCACTAACAAGTGAGAGAGGGAAACTCAGTTTCTAAAAGTGAGAGTTTCTTCTCTCTAGGCTTTGTTTTTATAAGAGATTTTACCTTTGACTAGTCCCTTTCTTCAATTTTAGTGATAAAGTACAGTGAAGTACCTGCTGTTTTATAGAATAAGCATTATAATAGTGTTTAGAATAAATGGCTAGATAATGACATAGCAGAATCTTCATGGTGCTTATGTATCACTGCTGAGATGCAGTTGTTGCAATGTACCTTTCTTTAGGTAAATTTATTGTTAAATTATGTAATCTTCCATATAAATTTGATTTCTTCAAAGATTTGAGGTATATTTTTAGTAATATATTTCCCTCCACACTGTGCTATGCACAATTCTCATGTATATCTTAATTTTGCAATAAACTGTAATGCTTTTTCTTTGCTAAAACAGGAAAGTAATTCTGGGGAAAATATCTGATACATACAAACACCAGCAGAAATGGTTTAATAGCTGTGTTTTTCCCTTGTTGCTTGTGTTTAAAATAAAAACTTAGTATTAATTACACTTAAGCTGACTCTAGGATTATATTCCAGAAGAATTTTAAGGACTAACAGAAAAAAAATCCTTTCTAATAGCCTGGGAAAGTAAAGTAAATGCAGGTGATTGAGTGATCATATTTCACCAATTCATTGAAAACTATTGAATATTGTACTATGAAGAAAATTGTAATCTCTAAAGTGAATTTTGAATGAAATATGAACATTCAATTTCGTGTGCAAACAAATGAACCTGAGATACTCTAAATTGTGTAATCTACACCTTCTTACCTTTCTGCTTATTCATTGAAGGTCACTGATTCACAAGGGGGATAATCAGGTGGTTTCATGCTGCAATAGGCTGTTTATTTGTTTAATTTTAACTGACAAATCCAACAAAAAAATTTATAAAGTTTCATTAATAAGAGTAGGCCATAAAGGGTACGTAGTTATAGTCAGATGTTCAAAAAGTTTCTGATTACTAAGCACACAGCTGTCTATCCTACTATGCCTGCAGCAGGTCTTGTTATCGCCTGTGCAGCATTTTGGCAGCATGTACAATATCAAAGGCATAATCTTAGCGAAATTATGCATAACTGACATCGTGTTAACTACCAATTTTGTTTTCAGCAAGAGTAAAACTGGGATTTTAGTAGTAACTTTCTGTGGAGCTCCACAGAATGAGCTACAGGCAGAATTACATTAATTGATTATATATTTTGTTTCTAGTTAATATGAAGTGTGTATTATACTCAGACAGTATGCTTCATCTTTGACTTGTGCTTCTCTGTGGTCTTGCTCTGTGCATTGCATTTATATCATGTACTTTTCTTTCAAATTACATGAAACGAGTAGTGAAATTTTAATGGGATAGAGTGAAAACAAGTGTAATCTTAGCGAGAATTTTAAAAAGGTATATGTTTTTAAAAGGTGCAGTTTTGGGTGGGTACAAAATGTGCAACATCTTGCTAACATATAAGAAGACTCTTAACTGTCTCCTGTCTGCAAAATTGTCTCCTTTGGTTAGGTGGTTTTAAACATAGCCATCTTTTCGATGCGATTGTTTATACCAGGGACTTGAATCGTCTCTGGCTATTTGCCAGGTCTGCCTTTCATCTGATGTGCCTTCTGTCAAATACAGTTGTGTGAAGTCCAGCAATATTTCAGTTGTTAATGTAACTGAAGTCCTGTATAGACAAAATTGCCATTTAATGGTCTGATGTTGTAGATAGTCTCTTTTCTTAGTCCCAAGTTCTGAAGCATGTCTTAAAAAGTTACCCTGACAGGTTCTAAGAATCTGTATAATGTTTATCTATCTTGAAGATGACAAATCACTTTGTACCTGTATTGTTTTATACAGGATTTTTTTGTTGTTGTCGTTTTGTTTACTTCTATCACTATCATTTGCTAGAGGCCAGTGTTGAGACAGGATGTGGTGCCTAGGTGATATGGATTGTGATCTGTGTTGTGATCTGGATTAGTAAAACAGTTTCCATATTGACAGCATTAAGAAGGTATTCTCCTCTGCGTGCCATACATCATATTTTTCCCATCAGATCTCTATCAAGTTTTGTATCATTTTGTATTGTTCCTGTCAGTTGTCAATTTTAGGTGTCTCTAAGCCTGTGTGGTGTTGATCAAAGTATTCATACAAGAACCTAAGCAGATGCTTTACTGCATTTTATTACAGCTAATACCAATCAAGATCACAATAATATGCTAGCCCCTTCATAAACAAAATGTGGAGAGGGGGCTAATTTTGTAAATAAGAATGTTTGTTGTGAGTGAATCGATATTTTTAAACCTATGAATAACTTCATATTGTCTTAAGCCATATGTATTTAAGTGTATATTGTGTCTGTACAATACATTGCCTTGATAAACAGCCTAGTCTTCAAGAGAATTTTTTCTCAAGTTAGGTCATAAGCCAACAGTCTGACTTTTGAAAATGTGCCAAATTCAAAGAATAAATGTCATCTCTGATGTGATTGTTAAGGTCTGTCATGAAGCAGAAACCTGTAAGTAGTGATTCAGTTCCATCTTTTCTTTTCTTTTTATTCTCCAAACAGCCTCTGTTTCTAGTGGCAGATTTAATGGTATGATTTACAGCTCTAAAAGACCTTTATCAGGGCCAGAAAAATGACAAACAATAAATATATGGAGCATTATGTTAACAGCCACCACACAATACCTTGTCAGTTACAGCTTGATAGTGATACATTTTAATTTTGTCTTTAATAAAAAAATCTTGGCATGTATGCCTCATTTGAACACAGACTTGGAAGTCAAGTGTGTCATCCAACCATGCAGTTTATCACCCTCTATATTTTTTGTCCTTTTCACTTAATGTCATCTCTATGGCAACAGGCATCGCCCTGGAAATAATTTTGAAAACAGTTTGTTTGTTTGAGGAGGACTGACTGAAGTTCAAAGATGTTTGGTTTAGAGGAGCAGGTTTAGTTTATGTTTAATAATAATTCTGAAGAGTTTCATGTAAGCACTACCAAACTGGATACAGAGAGAGAGAGATTAGCAAGATAGCCTTGCTAATATGCTTAATGTTTTTGTATGCTGCAGAAACTAATAGTAAGAAGAACAATTTGACCTTTTAACTTCCATTACCCCAAAATAGATACCCCTCTGAATAGCCTAACATATGGAAACTTTGCGGGCAGAACCTGGAGCCATTGCAATTGTCCTTGCAGAGTGTTAACGAGAGCTACTACTTACCTCGGAAAGGAACGGATTTCAGTTCTTCTGGAATTCTGAACACGGTCCCTGATCAGAAGTTCACTAAGAGCTAAATACAGAGGAAGGATTTACAGTTTGGTCCATTTTATTTAGGAATGTGGTTAGAGTTTGACTCGGTGTTACTTATTTTGATTGGTATGGATCTAAAAATGTATTTCAGTAGAAACCATCAATACAAGTAATAGCAAAATTGAACCTTTCATGGACAGCATCTGTTTGAATCTGCCAGTGGCCATATTTAGATATCATGAGTTAAAATTCTAGCTAGATGACTGTAACAGTGTTTATTTTTTTTACATAGATAAATAGTACATGTTGCAATTTTGTCAGTCTTTGAAATACTATGAATATTTAACTGGATGAATCCTGCAAATAGCATCTGCAAATGTTCTGTAACTACAAAGATTTAGAGGCCAAGATATTTTCAGAAAATAAAGTGCAGAATATTTGAAAGGAACAGTGGTTTTTAGAAATTA
This sequence comes from Calonectris borealis, assembly GCF_964195595.1. NCBI lineage: Eukaryota > Metazoa > Chordata > Aves > Procellariiformes > Procellariidae > Calonectris > Calonectris borealis. The sequence continues at coordinate 6,537,397 of NC_134323.1, forward strand.
GTAAGTAAAAGACAGCATGTAACCAGAAGATAGTCACAATAATTCATATAATACTTGCTGAACTTCACAACTTTCTTCTAACGTAAGAATGTTTTTACCAGACAAGGGTTGTACCAAGTTATGCCAAGTTTAGTGGATTAGATGATAGTGGTCTGCTTGTGCAAGTACAATGCCTGTTTGGGGAAGGGCTGTGAGACTTAGTTGCTGCTGGGAAGTTGGGGTTCCTCTGGTCCCATGGCCATACAGCTGGTACTCCCCAGTGCTGCGGCACACTGCAGGTTTATTCTGTGATAACGGTATTAGAGGCTGTATTGGAGAAGAGATCTTTGCACTGCAGGTGGATAGTTCTAGCTCATAGGAGCCATCAACGAGCCACATACATATCTACATTTTGTAGAAAACAGAATTTCATGAACTGTTCCAAGCTGCAGATTGAGTTGGTGATAAGATTCACGCTTTTAAATACTCTTCTTCCTAAAAGCTTCCTACTTTAAGTAGGAGTCTAAGACAATTTTAAGGACAGAGAAATAGGTTCTTACGTATGAATTCTGCTGTTTCCCATCTTCTTTAGTGCACTGCTGTAAAGCAAAGTTAATTAGGAATATAAAGCTTTGTTTCTTTGTTGTTTTCGTGTTTGTTTTTTTTTTTTTTTTTTTTTTTACGGAAGAGGGAATTTTGCTAGTATAAGACTCTTGGTTTAGACTATATCCCAACTCTGAACATAGAAATATATGTGATTTTTTGTTGAATTCTATAAAACAGCAGATGAATAATTATATTGTTTTTTGTTACTGGTTTATTAAACACTTTGTTCACTTTAAGCTAAATTACACTGTTTTCTTTCAGACTTTTCTAAATTGTGTGATGAGTTTTGTTGCACATATGATTTTTACTATTTCAAGGGCCAGGCTAATTAATTTGTAAAACCTCTTTAAATAAGGAAACTCCATCATAAACATGGGGTGGTTTTCCATTTGCTTTAAGTAAAATGTTGGTAAGCATATGACAGGTTTTCTTTATATTTAGCAGTTATGGAAAAGCCTTAATCTTTTTAAATATTTTTTCTTTCACTGTGATCCTTTGCAGCTCATAGGGCAATGTTTGCCATCTGAAATTTAACATTGAAATCTTGTAAAGCGTCAGATGTGCATAGTCATGGTTCTGAGCACCTGAAGTAACCATTAAATCAGCCCCCAAACTTCTAAACTTTATATTAAAAATTAAAAAAAAAGCTAAGAAATTAAAAGCCAAGCTCACTATCAATAGCTATTCACAGACTTTAACAAATAATTAAATAAAATTTTAAAAAACCTAACAGAGCCACATGCGTACATTTGTTTCATTGATGTTCTGCGCTGGAAAGGATGCAGAAGAAAAGTTGGTCTTCAAAACTCATTCTTAGTGATGCTGCTCAAAGATTAGGGGAAGGGAGTCTGTAATTCTCCTTCTAGTACCAAGCAGGTAAGTGCTCACAAGTGCACACACACATTTCCATTTCTTAGCACCTGGTACAAGAGAACTTTCTTTCAAACCATACAATGCATGAATTCAGGAAAACAGCAGATGAAAGAAATTATAGCAACTTTCCACATCATCTGGGTTGATGGCTGTTACCACTAGCAGCTTGCTGTGGAGAACTGTTGCAAGAAGGGGATTATATGGAAAATGGACTAGTGAAAGATATGGGATAAAAAGCAACCCCAAGGGAAGACCTCCTTTTTGGTATTTTGCCATTACATTAACTAATGGAGTTTAGTGGTTTCCTTCCTTCACCGTAAACAGACACACACGCATAAACACACACGTATATTCAGACTTCTAAAGGAGGGGGAGGAGAAGTAACAGTTTTCTTTGCAATAATTCATAGCATATGGTAAAAAAATATTGTTTGTTATAGCTCATGGGCTTATGATGTTTAAATTAAAATAGATTTTCCTAAATAAAAATAGTCTTTATGACACATGGTTATTAAAATGGTACCATTCTGTTTCTTGGCATTGTTAAAAAGTAATGTTTTTTAAATGTTTTGTACCACCTTGGATTTTTGGCTGGCATTCAACAGAACTGAAACTTGCCATTCAGAAATTAAAAAAAAAAAAAAGCAAAAAAAAAAAAAGCATAGATAAGAAGGGTATCTTCATACCCCAGTTACAGCTTCTCAGTATTTCCATTTTGAAGATTTTTCTACTTCTGTTATAATTTCTTAGAAGCTTTTCTTTTTTTTTAATTTTTCTTTGCATAAAAATTTTAACTCAATACTTTAAAAAAAGAAAAATCAGCGAAGAACAGCTAGTTGTAAAATGATGGCAGGGAATGTTCTTGATGATGTCAACTCTCGTTAAAATTGAGCAGATTGTTTCCACAGCAAACATCCAACAAAGCAGAAATCCAGGTGCTTTCCTACTTTCCACTCACCTCTCCTTTTTTACTTTTAAGTTTGGTTTTATTTTCCCTTGAAAAATTAATTATTCCTTCATTAATTTGGGGAATACAAAAGAATTGGATAGGTAATCTAACCTTGCTACACATTTGAGAAACATATAGTAAATAAAAACAATTCTATAAGATTTTGTGTCCCTGTAAACAACAGAATGTGTTATAAAAGTACAATAAATAATGAATATAACCTCTTTCAGTGTTCTCAGGGCCAGAGGTTCAGATGGGCTAAAATCTGAAGTTCCTGCTGATTTTAACAAGTGTTGAATGCGAAGCGTTTCTGTTAAACAGATGCAGCTTTTAAATTTTTGTATGAATCAGGTTTTTTCTATTCAATTTATTTTCTCTTTATAAGCAGAGTATTAAACATAATAATTGATTTTATAGCTTTATTTGAATGATGAGAAGATACTTCCTCTTACATTTTATATGCAATATGCACATAGACAAAATTTTAATGCTTCGCAGTCTTAGCTTTGCTAACAGTAAAATTGAAACTGTACAGCAAAAAAAGAGCTGGTATGCTTTTAATAAAAATTTTTTAAAGTTTGTGTTTATGATGCTGGGACACAACTAAGGACTCTAACTAGACACTGTAACACTTGTGAAATGCTCTGTTATTAGAATAAGGCAGAAAAAAGAATGGATTAGAATTCCCAAGTAGTCATTAATCCTCTTTTATTTGACTAATTGAAGAACACCACCACCTTTCCTGATGAAAATTTATCAGTGCAGGAGTGCTGAACCAGTAGTTTACAATGCATTCACCTCTCAAATTAGAAACCATACCTGGGCTCACCTTTTTTTGGTATAGTATTCTAAATCACCTGAAAACCATTCAGGTGACCTAAAGCTTTGCATTACAGGGGAGGTTTTTGGATCATGTTTTCTTCCCAGAAGCCTTCTCTGTGAGAGCTAGGTGCCACGGAACAACCTCAGAGACAGAGAAGTTGTTACTTTCTGTCTTTATTCAGACAGATGGAAGCTCACGTAAAGGGACAGACTGAGATGTTGGCCAAATATAGCCTTGGGAAAACTCTCTGTCTTGATCTGACAGGTAAGGTATTAGAGTTTCTCAGGCACAGATTTGGCAGGCATATTGGCCTATATAAAATCTATTGTTCATTCAAATGGATTTATAGTAAATTTTTATTCTGCACCTGCCTTTCTGGCTCTTCAATGTGGGAAACTTAAAGCAGGTTGGTCTGCAAAGCTAATTATTAGCATGCTGCCCTGAGCATTGTAATTAGAGTTTGCTATAGACAGGTGATTTTGAAGACTAATCCCAAAAACTGCCTCTGGCAAATTTTCATTGAGTCTTTGATATCTTCTTGAAGTGTGAGTGCAAACAGATCTATTCTTCAATTTTGCAACTGCAGAACCTGATGATTACAATTTGCCTAAGCAGAAAGCAATGCAGCAAAACTCTACCAGTGAAAGGGAAGCTGGGATATGGCCATGCTGAAAAGGTAGACTGAAGTGTTTGGTCAATGGTGAAAACTGCAAAGGTGAAACTCTCAGCATGTACTTTTACTTTTCCTTTTTCATGAGAATAAACAATCTTTGAGGCAGACTGCTTTGTGTACTGTACAAAAACATATAGAAGGGATGCTAAACTTTAACAATGCTAAAGGATAACCTGCCAGAGAGGAGGGAAGATGGCAGGAAATGAACTGGATGGGCTTCAGAATGATTTCCCCTTTTTCCAGGGGACAGGTTCACAACATGAACTGTTGATGAGGAATTTAGAAAAATTAAAACGTTTGGAATCTTACTGGTAAACTGAGAAACCTGCAAAAACAATTTCCACTTTTACTGCTTTCTTTAGTCATCTCTCCCTTTTTTAAGCCACTTAAGACATGTATTTTCTACAAATGCCATTTGAATGGATTTCAAATTTTGACACTCGTTTACTTTTTAAAAGCTGCTTAGGTTCCCTGGAGAAGATATGTACGCAGTGAGATGAGTCTGTTACATAGAAAAAAAGAGGAGGGAAGATACATGGTGGTTTTTTAAGTGACTGCAAACATAACCTAACTTAAAAGAGTTTACATTGTAGGTTAAAACAAAGTTGCTAGTCACACAGAGAAATAAGATTTTGTGATAAGGTTTTCACTTAAAAGCAAACTATATTCTTAAGATTAAGATAATTTTGTAGAGCAAATTGTACACAGCATACATTGTATTTTAGAACTCTTAATTGTAGAACTTCTTTTTATTTCAACCTCTTGACTGATGGAACTATTTTCATACACAATCACAGTCAGCTGGAAGTAAGCACAGCTCTTTAAATAGCATGCATCTCGGATCAAGATATTCAAGTAGTTAGCTGTGGTTTTAATCACAATGAGCTTGAATTGTAATTTATTATTTATGTTCTTATGTTAATAATTTTGTTCCCTTAAAAAAGCAGCCTGTATTTCCATGAAATAGTGCTAAATGGTTACCATTTTTCCTTCACTGAAAAATGATAGCTTCCTTAAAGAGGTGGCATGCATCAGGGACACCAATAGGAAGGAAAATGTTATTTTGGCTCTAGTTTTTTTACATAAATATACTGTAAAAATCAAGAACTTTGGTCTGTTTTGACAGAAAAAAAATACTTTTTTTTTTTAAAATGCTTACTAAGTAAATAATCCTTTCTTAATTAGGTCTAGTTTAAACTTAGTTACTAATATTGGGCTTGTACACAAACTTCTGCTTCTTTTTAATTCTCATAGTATCATAGCCTATTGATGAAAATGACTTCATTGGTAAAAGCATCCCATGCATCTCATGTTGCTTGAATGTATATTAATACAGGTATTAAGCTCTGTTGAAGGAGCAAAACAGAAATAACAGTAACAAATTGTTCTATTAATGCCTTAAACCTCCAAAAGTATTAGGATTAAAAATTCAGTCAGGTGAAAAGGCTAATCAAACATTCCTATATAAAAGACCAGACCCTGTTTTAGCAGATACTTAGGGTTTGGTTGTTTTTTGGTTTTGTTTTGTTTTGTTTTTCCAGCCACATGCATAATATGTTGTAAGTCCAAACTTATAATGTTGTAAAACAACTTTTCAAGTATTTTGTATGTCAAAGTCAGTTTGAGCCTTAATCCATAATCAGCCTGGATTAGTTTATAACATCTCTATTAGTGATCCCATTTGTATTTTACAGCTAAGAACCTGGTTGTGGTTACATAACTAAGGACACCACTATATTATAGGTGGAAACTGGGTTTTTAATAAAGAACTATAATTGCACATCTGCTTCCACAAAAAAAATTTAGCATGTTGAGAGAGATTATAACTTGATTAATAGCTTGCAAGGTTTCTGTTGCGCAGAACGTTCTTTGCTTGCTTCTAGCATAGGATGTGCGCATACTCATTGTCTGTGTGTGCACATATAAAAGCATAAAAAAGAACATAGAGAAATTTTCATAGAACAAGCTGTAGGGGTTTTGTCATGTGTATGAACAGCAACTCTTCTTTACAAAGCTTAAATGAAAACATGCACTTACGTAGACATAAATCGTAGGAACAGATTTACACTAATGTCTTAATTCTCCTCTAAGTCAAAGCTGCTTTGCACAGCTTTACTTCCTACTGTTGCTGTAACTGAATTATTAAAACAATTTACCTCCCACTATACCCCGTGAGAAGCACTCCTGTGCTTAATGCACAGGGTGATGGTACAGACAGTACAACTGGTGAGGAAAGGGTGTGACGAGATCCTCCCTGCATCTCAATCATGGTAGCCTGCTGTAATGATACCATGACTGATGCCTTCTCTACTATACACTGGGAACTAGCCCAAATTTGTGGGCAAAGTAGTGAACAAAGAGTATCTTTGTGCATTTTTTTTTTCCTTTCTTGTTGAGCCATGTTTAACTTTTCCTTGTGTAGTGAGTGGGCCTAGGAAGTGCTGGACAGATTTAGGTGAAACAAAGTCTTTAATTTTAAATAGAATCATCTTGGATTTTTTTTCCTCTGTCATAATAAAATCACTCTCATAAAAGCTAAAATCCACATCTTCTTTTGGAGCTGGGGGAAAAAAGGCAAAGCATTCTCTCGACTTAATTGTTTGTGTTCCCCCTGGATTTTGCTCAGCAGTAATACTTCTAAAATATTGTGCAAGAATTTAGTTCGTCTTTAAATTGTCTTCTGACAATCCTGAACAATTGTAATTCAGCAAACTTCTTGATAAAAAACCATGAATAAGTTGTTCCCATGACCATTTTTTTCTTTTGTTTATTTCTGTTTGTAAAACTAATCTACAAAATTGCATCAGAATATTATTTCATAATGTAGTGTACTGGTTGAAACCTTCCTGTTTGTTTCGTGGTTTTCATTGTTTAATTCACTGCAGTGAAACATCATTAACCTAAAGACTTTGGGATCCTACGAGTATTTGGACTTGTGGAAGTTTCTGTCATTGCCGTATGCTATTAATAGTGGAAGTTTGGAATATTTTTCAGATAAACAAGCGGGTTCTCTCACTGTCTTTTAAGTGTTTTCATATAAAAAAAAGTAAACCAAAGTGTGAAGCAGCAGATGCAGGAACAGATTTGTCTTCAGCGATCAAAGTTTTTTCATGAAGGGAGTTCCAGAATAGTATGGTTACATTATATTTCTAACGCAAAATAATAGCAAATTCCTCTAGCAACAGTGAAAGATGAAAAAGTTGCTCTTTGTCAATGTATCCATAGGATTTGTTTTAGCAGCCTCTGCCTCCGCATAGTAGGAAGAAAATAATGTAGAATATCTATGTAATGTAGAGTTCTGAGTAAGCAAGCTTATGTCTGGAGACTAATTGCCGTATACTATAGCAGTATCTTTTTATTGGGGATAAAAGCACATGCATTGTGGTTCATATTGCTTCTCATATCCAGGCCAGCTCAAGTATCTCTGCTCAGTACTGTCTTGTACATGATAGACATAACCGTTCCAAGGAAATGTAGAGCTCCTCTAAGTATTTGGGTAGTTTATGATCATAGGGATCTAGATCCTAATTTGGAAATAGTTTTTAATAGTTTGAAGGACTTCTGACAGTCACTAGGATTTACTTCAAAATAAATAAGCTGTTTTGCAAAGTTGATAAATCAGAATTCAAATTAGAAGGTGAAATACTTCTTATTGTTCTCCATAGAAAAGGAAGGGCAAAATAGTTTCAAAGCATAATTCTATTCCACTTTTTTCACTGTTGCCAAGTTTTACTACCAACATAACAGGGCTCTTTAATCATGGTATCCCTGTCTATGGTAAAGTCCCGGGAGACTGCTGAACACAGGCTGCCTGGCTGCTTTCTGCTCTTTATTCAGAGCATATCTCTGTATGATTATTTTGCAGTGACTGTCATCTAGTTTGAGGTTCAGAAAGGAAAATTCTTTTTAGCACTGAAATATTAATAGTGCAGCAATGACTGTAACTCAACTTGCAAGCATTTCCTGCCTTTTCTTGGATTTTTCTAAATGTATCATACATAGAGGAGAAAATCACAGTATCCTTAAGTGTCTTTCTAATGCTAACTTTATACTTTCCTATATTCGCTCCTGCTAGATGTTCCCTAACCTACCTTAGAACTGTAAATTTAGCAAGTGGAGAATTGTGAAAAAATATTAGTAATTACACTCTGTCTTGCATTTCTTTTTTGTGTGTGACTTCACTTCCTTTTTTTCCTCCATCTTCATTTTTTTGTGAAATATGAACTTTCAAATGAGGGTAGTAGGCTATGATTCAGTTTGTTTCACTAGAATATGGATGTGTTCTAAAATTCTATGGACTCAAAGGCTCATGGGAGTTGCAACAGGTACTTGCCAATCTGGATGCATACTTGTGGTGGACTTTTAGTTACTAGAATGAGAAATATAGTTCATGTGTATAGATTTTTTTTCAATCACTGTTTTGTTCCATGGAGTTGTAATTTTCCACCATAACATTTAGCTCTGTACTAGATTTCCTTTATGCTGGATAATCTAGGTGATCTACATGCAATGTCTTTTCCTGTCCTAGGCTCAGCAAAATTCAGACCCAAATTAGAGATTTTGAGGCAGGTTCTACTGAGATGAATTTGTATGGCTTTATTCACTTTTGAAATTTGCTGAAAGACATCACCTTAGAATCTTTCCCACAGAAACCTGCATTACTTATGGAATTATGCTGCACAGAAAGGCAATGGGCAGGTATATATTCATGGCACATATCAATTTGTTGTCATCAGTGCTGCTCTTCTTCAGGGGAGGTAAATGTCATGTTTCTTTAAAAGTGCATTTCTTAAAACACATCTGTTCTTTTCGGGAGTTCTGGTGGGCCTTGAACAGAGATGAGTTCCTACTCTTTTAAGTACGTTTGCAGAGAAAAGGGTATAGAAGACATAGGACACCATAGCTTAGTAATTCGATTGAACATCTGCTATATAAATGATAATGAAGCCAAATAATTTTTCAGGTTAAGTCGGTGTAACATTGAAAAGGGTGTTAGAGAGTGGAACTACACTATCAGTGTATTTTTTTTCTATGGTGCTAGATCCTTTACAACTCAACATAATTAACCTTTTATGTGCCTGCTTCCTTCCTGTAGGAGGATGAACAATATAAAAAGAAAAGTGTGTAGGTTTTATAAATCTGGGGGTGGGAGGAGATGGGACTACTTTTTTATTAAGATGGATATTTTTTGGAATTGCAGATATACAAAAAGGAAACCTAATATGAAATTAAATTGTCTGAAAACCCTCATATATATGTTATATAGATTCTTATTCTCTGCACTTTTAGTCCATTTGTAGTACTATAGCACTTTGTTGGAAGGCATGTTTTGTTCTATTAAGAAATTTAGATGCTGCTGAAAAGACCCTATGGGTGTTTAATAAGCCTTCACTATGAATTAAAATTACACCTTGAGATAAAATATTCATTGCTTTTTAATTAAGACGTCAATTTACATAAATTGTTGTCTCTTCAGAAAACATTGTCATGTTCAGACTGCTGCCTGTGCCGCCTTCTGAGTATATTGTTAACATGCTGAGTGGAGCTACACACATGAACTGAAGTTTGCTTTGAAATACCTGTAATTAACCCGTTCAAATTTCAGTACTCAGTGTGTTATTGAAATTAAAAAAAATAGATTTCTTTTGGTTTTAGACGATTCATCAACCCCTCCCCTTTCAACTCCACATGTCTAAATTTCAGGTTTTTTTAAAAGGTCCAGAACGCAAACTGGCATAAACAGAGTAGGCCAAGAGTTAATGTATGATGCTGCCAATCCTTCCAGTGGGACAGCAATTGTGCCTCTCTTTCTGATAAGTGTGCCATTAACTGTTGTTCCTGCCCTGGTTTGCAAGAAAAGAAAAAGTGGGGGAGAAAATTTCAGCCACCTCAAATACTATAGTTCTTCTGAAGAACATATCTGAAAAACCCATTTATCTTTCTGAGGAGCTCAAGTAGAGGAAACAAAGGTATTTCTTCTTCCGTTACTTAGTTGAAATAGTTAATTGTAGCACTAAGGATCCAATCCGGCTGATATTGACAAAACTCCTAATTTCTCCAAGCAGATAATCAGTATTCACTGCAAAGTCTTTTACCTTCCTGTACAGAAACCATTAAGGATATACAAAAAGTGCATTTTCTTCATAGGCAGAGGCAATCCACCTTGCTGTGTTTGATAGGAAATTTCGATATAATGGTACTTTGTTGGTGAATATGGTAGTTTGTTGTAACCTGATTTCTCATGTTTCTCAGTTTTTGATCCATTTAAGTATTTTAATAATTAAACAATTATAATTCCTTTTTATCTTTCTTTATAATTCCAACTACAATGTAGTGATGAGATTTGTTGTATAGATCTCAAAAGGCTATCGATGCTTCTGTGATTAGATTAGGGTGCTGAGGATTAGATATGTGCAGAGAGTATCCCCAGTAGACGTTTGCGACCGCTGCATTTGCTCATGTGCTCAAAATTCAGGCATTAAAAAGAATTCTCTTTCACTGTTGGATTTAAAATCTGTTGTGTTGCTTTGGACTGAAATGCAACAAAAATGTATTTGATCTGCATATTAATTTCTAACTAATTAATGTTTTTGAATGGCTGATTGATAGCTGGAAATTTTATTTCTTTTTCTGCATAGAAGCATGCTGTGGGAATTTGAAGAGGTTTTTTTTATTGATTTATGAATTATATTTGATAGGATTTTTTTCTTTGCATATGTCAGTTTGTAAACTCTTTTTCAGATAAAGCATTGTTTACCACCTCCTCTGTCTTTTGTTTCCATGTTGAAATAATACCTTGAGGAGCTTACAGAAGAAACTTTTACACCTGGCATAATGAATTATTGAAAATAATCAATGTATATGTGGCACAGTTGGACAAAGAGATTCTGCTGCTTAGTGCAAAGCAATGATTAAATAACACATTGCTAGGCAATCCTACCATTATCCTCTCTTAAAGATGTTTGGAGATTCATAAAAAACCAAGCAAACAGATCTTTCACTAGCCTTTTCACTAAGAGAAGGGAAAGAATAACTGATGAGGTCAGAAACAGAAAGCTGAAGTCTCTTTCTTCCAGAGCAGGAGGGTGTACAGAAAGGATAAGTGATTCTGAGGGAAACTCAAGGAATGCCGAAGACTTCTGATAAAAAACTGACTCAGGGAATTGATTTTGGCTTCAAAAATTTATTCATATTCTGTGTGTTGTGCTACCTAGAAAGGGCAGTGATCTTGAAACCTTTAAGCCTTATTTTGTATTGTTTCCAAGTGTTTAAAAAAAGAAGAGAAAAAAAAAAAGCTTGCTTTCCATGAGAGAGCATTGTGAAGTATCCTCTTTATTTCTGGAGGCTGAGATAGTCTATTTCTGTGAAATGGCAAGAGAGACTTTATGGTCAGGATGTAAACAGATGGGGCAAGGAAAAAGGGATTTGATAGTTATCTTTGCTGATTAGGATGAGAGATATCTAAATTTTGGGACCCAGTTTCGACAGGGATATTAGTATTTGGGCTGTAGAAGAAATGCAGGAATAGTAATGGTTTCTTGATATCACTGACACCTGTTTTGGAGAGTCCTTTTATGATTTTTCTCACCTAGAAGAGCGTAGTGATATTTTTTCATGTGACTTAGTCTCCATAAGCACTAGATTCTTCATTAAAGGCAGTACACAGTCTCCTTAAATTACTGTAGTTCAGAGTGTCCTTAAATTACTGTAACTCAGTATGGAATCAAACCATCAACTCTTGGGACAAAGTTACTGGCCAGAGGGAGGCATTACAATATATAATATGTTAGAGTGCAATTGAAGGTGGTGGTGCGGCTCAGAGCCTTGATTCACTGTTTTCCAGTATCTGAGCAAAACCAACCTCAGCTGGCCATTTACATTTCGATGGTTTTAGAAAATGCTGCCCCAAACTGTCTACTCCAGTATTCTGCTTGAGATTACTCAAATCTCAGGGTGTGAAGGAACTGAAAAATCTGAAGGCAGGAAGCAAATGTGTACAGGTATAAACCAGCAGTTTTCGTTTGCACCAATGCAGTTTGTATGCTGGGAAACATACATTTGTTTCTGTTGGCTGTACCACAGGTCAGAGGTAGGGTGTGTAGCTGGGTTGGTAAATTCAAAAGCAATCAGCTTACTAGAACTCAGCTGACAATGCTGTTTGAGAAATCAAGATGTCCATAACATCTGCTTTTGCAGCTACTGGCATATTTCTTGTATTGTATAACACAGCTGGGCAGAGAAGGTTCTTGCTCGCTCAAACCAGTAATTTAAGGTGGTATATTGTCATGCTATGGTTCTGTGCCGGTACATCCTCAAAGAACTACACTGTGTGAACTTGCTGGCTTTTGTGAGATTTAACTGCTGATAGAAACAGAGAAGCAATGATACTTCTTAGATGCTTGTAGGAGGAAGCATAAGAGATATTTTTATGACCCCTCTCATCACCACTATACTAGGCTCTTAATAAAAGGGTGTAATTATTTCTTTTAAAATATTGCTTCATTCTATTTCCATTGAACCTTTTTATCACATAATCTCTGCTATTCCTCTATTATTTCATTTACATTCCTTTAGATTCCAGTTCAATTATAGAATATCTAAAGCCAGTAAATGCTGTTCATGTTGTCATAAAATACGATTTGTTTGGCAGCACAATATATTTCTATTCATAGCATCTTATAGATGCATATAGTAAATTTCAGCTTTACTTGTTGGCTGCAAGTTGATTCTTAAAGATTAAGGACATTTGGTACTGAATGCCTCAAGGCAATACCTTTTTAAGTCGGCTGACCCCTGAGAAGATGAGCAAGTGTGATCATTGTGAATTCCTTTTATCACTGTCAGTTTAATGAATGTAGATGAAACCTTCATCATTGATGCTGACATTGAGTCTCAAGAGAGATGAATCTTAAGTCCATTTCAGATGACTACTCACAACTGTGCTTTGTCAAGACTCACTGCATCTGAAACATTGTACTGGTCTACAAGTCTTGCTGCTTGAAGAGAAAGTATTCTCTAATTTGTGGTCTTACAGAGACATAGTGATAGATTTTAAAAGAGTGCAGATTGTCAGTATATATCATTCTCAGTAATACCATGTTAGACTAAATCATCAATATACCAGATAAAGTCACTATTTACTTACGCATTCAACAGAGTGAAAATATCAAAATGGAAGGATGAAAGAATTTCTAAAAGAACATATAGGAGAGCAGGTGTGGAAGTAACAAACTCTAGTTACGGTGGTATTTAAAAAAAAAAATGTAGAAAGCAATAGTGGCAATGTGGTTAATTAAAATAGGGTGTGAATCAGGAAGGAGATTTGATGCTTATATTTACCTGTTTTCGTAGCCTGGTCTATTTGTTCAATAAAGAAAACGTCAAGTACAATTTATTTTTTTTAAATTTTGTGTATGTTTTGATGGTATTTAGTCAGACCGAATTGTGCAAGAAAGAAGTTAGACCCAACGAGTCAGTGCTTTTAAACAATACAGTTTATTAATATGTTTCAAAGCAAAGTCAATATAATGTAGTGCAATTGTTCTCTGACAAAGAGGAGAAAGAGAATATAAATGTATTGTAACTGCAAAGAAGTGCTAGCAAGAGAGACAGACAGCGTGGTGGTTGATAGATCCTATCCTGGTAATTCTCGCAGCTTTCAACTTGGTGGTGGATAGATCCTATCCTGGCAATTCTTGCAGCTTTGTTTCGTTCCTTCAATCCTAACAATAACGTCTGTCACTGTTCCGTTCTCCATACAGAGAGGGAAGAATTGCACTAGGAAGAATTTCCTAATTCTGCAGTATCCGTGTCTTAATTCTGCTGGATGTCGGAAGACACACCTGGCTGGAGGTTTCTATGCAGAAGTAAAAGTGTACTTAATACTGCCTAAATATGCCTTCATATGTGTATATAAAATGCCTGCTTACAGGCAAAATTATTTACCTTAGTCTGCTGTGTTGATTATTATGTTGCTGCTCATTGGTGTTGTGTTTAGGTGCGGAGCCTAGATGGTGACATCTGAAAGTCCTATTTCCTGCATTTACTGCTAAATCTTAGAAAAAGAGACTTTGAGAACATCTTAATTGTTTTACATGCACAGAGTTAGCAAAGGAATTCAAACAGCAAAAGGAAGTTTACTTATACATCAGAAGTTACAGTAATATCAGTTACCGTGGCTCTGTCCAGGGGTGTTTGGGGGTTTTTTTAGCTTTGTTTTGTTTGTAAGTGGCATTTTGAAGCTATGTTAATTCATTGAAAAAGGTCCTGTAGTAAAAGCAATGCGTACGTTGCTATCTATATTGAGACCTAGGTAAATCCATTGCACTAAATCTGACCTTTCTTTGCATAAATGCAACCTGACTGAAGTAAATTTTGCAGTTTTACTGTGTCCCATGTCAGCTGATGTTCCTCTTAAATTCCAGTTTAGTAAGGCAAGTGATCATGGGATCTTACAAACTTTCATTTGAGGAGAAACAAAGAGTGGTCTGGTTGAGCCATATGATTAGGAAGAGAGAGTTGTGACCTGAAAGCAAACTAATAAAGCAATTTATAACAGATTTCATAATTTTGGAGATCTGATTAATTATTACCTTTTGAGTTGACTGTAGTATGCCTTTTGCATAATAGTTAAATGAAATTCCTGTATAAACCAAAGATGTAGCTCTCTGGTTCAATAAGAGAAGCAGGAGGCTCTGAACAAATAGGAAATTTAACTCATTTTTATTTTGTGTTGAAACATGTCACAAAGAAAACTTTTATACAGAAGGGTTTGGGGACTTTTCTATATGTTACATACCAACTGTATATAAAAGTTCAGATTTTCCGGAGGTTTGTTTTGAACTGGGCTATTGGAAATTCTTCAGTGGGATTACATCTGCTTGTTTACTAAAGGTTTACTAAATTAGACAACATTTTGGGGCATGCCAGTTTAGGCCCAAGAGGTTTTTTCATTTGTGTTGGCTGGGTTTGTGCATATCAGTGGCATCTGGTCACAGCTCTATGCCCATAATGGGATGTTCACATTTTGGAGGCACAGGTAGGGTACGTTTCAAAGCATGTAAAAGCTAGAACAGCATGTTGACTAAAGCAAAGTAACAATGTTCTTATTGTTTGTTTCAAATATACTTCTGAAAGAAATAATCTGTTGACATTAACAGACCGAGGAATTTATAGTAAATCTCATAAAAAAATCAGTAGCAGGTTTGGGCCAGTTTAGATTTTTCTGGGCAGGAGGGATGGTCTCAGGATGATTAATATATCTGAGAAAATTGAGGAGCAAGAGGACTTCACAAATATTTATTTGGAAATATTGCTCTGGACCAAAAGAAGATGATGGCAGGGCGAGGGGGGCGGGCAGGAGGGCTGTGGAATTGGAGGCTCCAGGAGAAGCACTCCCTGAGTGCAAGTTGTAATTATCCTGACCAGCTTCAACTTTTCTGGATGCTGTCCAGGATGAGTTTTAGCTCATGTTTAAGCTATACTGCTTAAAGACAATTTGAGTTAGTTCCGAGTTACTTTTGCTACAATGAAAACAAATGGTTGCTTAGTAGTATATTTGGAAGGCTGTATTTTCTGTAAGAGTTGATAGAAGAATATCCTCTGCTTTGAATTGTTAGTTTGCTTTTATGTTGCACTGTGTTAACCACTTTGCTTTTTGAAATGTTGCAGTACATTTAGTTTAAATGATAAGGAATGTTTGAAAAAAAGAAGAAAAGAGTAAACAACAACATTTTTATTTTTTATACAGTTGTTTTTGAAGGGCTAAACTCCCTGTCATATCCTCCTGCCAAGAGTTACAAAACTAAAACTATTTATTGCCTTTTTCTGTTGCCCAGGTTGAACTAGTTATTTCTCCGTACCTTATGGTGACTTTTTAATGATTGTAAAAGTACTAGATTGTTGAGCAGTAGGCTATTACTTCTGAAGCACAATAGAAATGAGCTCTAATGATCCAAATTTAAAGTCTAAAACAAATCAAAATTAATGGTGCTTATTAAATAAATATTATAAATAAATGGTGCATATATTAAATATGTATATAATTTCAAAATGCCTCTTCTTTAGGTTGAGATTCTACCTCAAAATGAGGTGAATTCATTAGGCAAGAAAGGCATTCAAAACTATAGATGGAAAAAGAGAGACTCTTATTAAAATTTTCAGAGTTTCAGCATCACTCTTATTGGAGTCCTTTCCGCTTCAACAGTGTTCCTGAGGACATCATTATATCCTTTGTATTTGATATATAATATTACACATTTCCTTAGAACATGCTTATATGTTGGAAATTCATGGCAAGATCTACACTCTTCATCAGTGGATCAATGTCATGATGATTAGGAGCAGATAGTCTGCGGTTTTTATATTGAATAAAAATATATATTATTGCCTTCAAAGTTTAGTGGCAGCCACTTCTTACAGGTGTACTCTCATTTACCTTGATATTGTTGTCATTATTACAAGAAGAGTGCATAATCTTTGGTTCTTGCTATAGTAAACAAATCTGCAAAAGGCTTTTATCACAGATGGGATTTCTTTTCACCTTCATCCTACCTTACCTTTACTTGTTATTTCCAATGCCAGTTTCAATCAATTCAAAGCAAGTTTTGATGCAATCTGATTTTTGCTTGAACGCAGGCAGTCAGACATAGAGGTTGAGAGGGTTTTTTTTGTATCATCTTGTACCCTTAAAAAATACTTAAGGAAGACATTTGATCTGCTTGGCTGCTATATCTAGTTCTTCTTTCCAGGAGAACTTTGCTTTGCTTTTCTTCAGTGTTCTTTCTCTGTGTAACGAAAAAAACACTATTCAGAATTCCTAGATTGATCCAATATATAATTTTTTTTTTTTTACAAAAAATCCCAATGTGTTTCATTGAAATACTTTGAATGGTGATGAGCTTGTTTATTTTGTTGCACAAAAGTAACCTTTGTAGCCTAGATTGCTTCTCATACGCCACCCTAAACTACCTTTGAATTGAAACAGTCAAATATTAGACGTATCTTATCCTTTAGCAATTTATTTGCCAGGTTTTTAGTCTTTCTCAAATTCAGTATCACATTTATTTCTTCAAGCTGACTTCTTGTAGGCTGAGAAACTGTTTCCTCTGAGGGTTGGTATTACATTGCTAATCAGGACAGAGAAGTGACCTTTATAATCTTACTTCTAAGAATGCATCTACCTTAACTGCTCAAATAATTCCAATGACTTCATGTTATTTACTGACTTTAAGCATGTGAATACATGTTTTTTCCCTGCAGTATAGTAGTAAGAGTGTATTGTATGCCCTCCATAGTTTTTTCATGTGCCTTATTCACATTTCTAGCTACAGAGACAGGATGAAAACATGACATCTGTTTAGGGTTTGTCTGCAAAAGTTGGAATGATTTGTTTTATCTGAAAATGGGTACCCCCTCTGACACCTCTTCCTGTGGAGATTCAAGCGACTCTTGCTTTCCAAAATAAACTTGATTAAATATTATTTGACAACTAATGCTTTTGCGAAGTGTTGCTGTTGTGTGGTGATAAGTGGTATTTTGGATATTTTAAGAAGTGAGCTCTATAATTTGTTTTAATCTTCTCTCCAAGGATCTGTAAGAGTAATTCTGCAAAAACAGTTTTTATACTTTTAGGCCATAATGTGTAGCTGAAAGAAACATATATCTTAATTTCAAAAGAATGTAATTAATAAAACATTTTTAAAACAAAAATTATAACTAAACAAAATAATTAGAATGTACAATAGCAAAGTGTGGTTGTTCAGTGATACATATTAGCTAGAAAAAGAATAATTATGTTTTTTTCTGAAACTAACTGGCAAAAACCAACTGCACTCATGTTTTATTAAAAGCCACTTTCATTGCACTGGCTGTTTTGTCTGAAAAGTAATTTACATTTCCATCTGCAAGTACTTACTTATAAAATTCTGTAGATAACTTCCAGTTGTCAGTACTTTTATACTATAAACTTTTCCTTGGTATATGCTGAAAAATTGTATGTCGATTAAACATGCTTTAAATATCTGTCTTTGTTAACTTAAAAGATTGTAGCACAATGTGTTAATGAGATTTGCTAAATTATTTTCTGCCAACTTAGTTTATTTTGGCACTCCCTCTATGCCCTTTTACAACTAGATTTCTTCACATTTCTAGTATACTGGTTATTTATAGTTCCAGCTACAGCATAGCTTCCAGTTAATGGGTGAAGTACATAAATACAAGTTTTAAATCAGAAATACAAAATGGCAAAGCTGGGCCCAGTCCTGATCTATGCTAGATTTCAGCACAGTTCAACAGCAGCAAACTATTTAGCAAGCAGGTATAGAACAAAAATGGTTAAGTACCAGAATGGATTACCCAGAGAAACTGTGGAGTATCCAACTCTGCAGACTTGCGTCAAATAAGTTCTTGCTCTCTTATGTCCCTTTTGAAACAGTTGACCTGAATAAGCCCTACTGAGCCGACCCTCCATGAGGCTTTGGCAGAGATGAATTTTCTGTCTCCACAGATGTAGTAATAGTTTGGAAAGTCCCAGCATCCCTGGGATATGATACTATTGTGTATAATTTTAGTTTGGGACTAGAATCTAGATCGTTGTAGGACATTTAGACAATTCCAGTGGTATTTGTAGTTAGGCAAGCTAACCATCTGTCATGATCTTTATCCCTTACATAGAGCACAAATATTGAGGGTCTTACCTGAAATCCATTAAGAGTTGTTCAGTATGCTTACCTTAGGTGGCACCTATCTTACCTCATTTCTCTATTTTTCCTGAAAGGCTGGGGAGAGGAAGAGGAGGAAGGTCATTTTTTAGAGTTTGTCCAGTAGATGTTGCTCCCTTTGTTTTCCAAAAATATTTCCCCCAGGTAACTCACTGAACAGACTTGAGATGAGGCCATGAAATGGAAACACTTCCAGACATTCATCTCTGAAATTAAGACAAGATTTTAACTCATTCATTTAGAAACAATTTATGAGGCAGGCTTGTTGAGGCATGAATATTAGCATGAAAATGCTTCCAGAAAATCTTATGCTGTTACATCATTGCTGGAGGTTTTTAAAGTCAGTGGCTTAGAGCATAACTGATCCTTATTTAGGCAGCAGGCAGATTGGGTGAACTTCTAGAGACTTTCCAACTTCCTGTTTTCTGCAAAAATGCATAGAGGAGTTATGTGGACCTAGAGTACATTGCAGGAACATAGATACACGAACATAGCATGATCATACATAATTCCCCATGAAGGGAGGGATTAGGCTAACAAAGTTATTTAAGCATGGAAAGCAAGAGACTGATGTTTCCTGTTATACATTGAAAAGTATATGATGGTGATACTACCATAAAAAGGGAGATGTCTTTCTATATATGCTCTAGGTGACAAACAGTACCCTCGTATGTGTTAAATGTAATCTTAATACTGTCTACCCTTTGTACAAAAATTTATTACTGTTATGGATTCTTTACATGATGAGCAGTTCTTTAATCTAAGTGATGTTCCAATAATTTAAATTGCTTATGTTGGGAAACAGGTAACTAAAAAGTGCAAAATTATTTACAAGAATAAATTTATGAAAATAAATTTTGAAATGCTCTCTAAGGCACAAGATCAAATAAACACAAGTGCCTTGAACTTGTTTTCTGTTCGGCAGTATCCGTTTGCGTAGATCACTGCAACCCAGAAAGAAATAATTTGCATTCTGCTGCTCATATGTGAAGTTTCAGGTAAAGATTGGCACGTAAGCATCCCTTAACAGATAGAGGTCTTTGGGATCTTGAGAAGCTTAGCAGATCCATGTATACCATTCACAAATGTCACTGAAAAAATTGGTGAATTAGCAGCCTCACATAGGGAAAGGTGGGCAGACTGAGCATCTTACCATTTCTGAGCCTGCGAGTATTTTGGTCATTCATTGTGCATTTACTGGCCAACGCATCAGCACAGGTATAGCTTTTGGTTCAATACAGTCCGTGCTGCCACTTGCCCAGACAAATAGGTAACAGGTCTGTGGGAGGATGCTGGCCTGAGGATGAGTACTACAGAAAGGAAAGTAGTGAAAATCAGCTTATGGATTTTGGCTGGAAGTAGCAGGAGTAGGGAAGCGACAGATCAGAAAATGGATATTCAAATTCAATCCATCTCCCTGTTTAAATAAAGTGAAAAGTAACTTTCTGTGAAAGTATAAGGATAACATACTGCAGACTAGAAGCTCAGTGATATTCATAGTGAGATCACAGCCAGAATAAGGTTGCTTTAGCGAAATAAGACTGGATTGAATGTTCCCTTATTTTCTTTAATATAGTGCGATCTTTGGATGGTAAGAAGCTAGGTTTCCATTCATTGTCTCTGTATCATCTCTGGTATATCATAGAATCATTAAGGTTGGAAAAGACCTCTAAGATCATCGAGTCCAACCATCAACCCAACACCACCATGCCCACTACACCATGTCCCTAAGCGCTTCATCTACACGTCTTTTAAATACTTCCAGGGATGGTGACTCAACCACTTCCCTGGGCAGCCTGCTCCAAGGCCTGACCACTCTTTCAGTAAAGAAATTTCTCCTAATGTCCAATCTAAATGCCTAATCAGAACCCTTTCTAAAGAGACAAATGGGATCTCAGTGCATACTACTGGTTTGAGTTCATTAGTTGTATAGAAATAGTTGTTTCAGGTCTTCATATGCAGCTGTATTGTAGATTAATTGCAGAAAAATAATTTGGGGGAACAGCATATACTTTTGGGTAGCCTTTCTTTCTTCAGGTAAAAAGTCATCTATTCTGTAAGCAGACACATTCTTTTGACATAAATGACTACACATACTACATGAATAATTTTCCCTATTAGGGCTTAGGATCTCAAAGAATATAGAATCTAATTTTACCTAATGAGAAAACATGAGCCTGAATAAGCAACTGAAAAAAAATATCTGTTTTGAGAAGGGTACTGTACGTATGCTTTTGATACTCCATCAAACTGCCTTTTTGGTGGTTTCATCTCTGTATTTTACGGGTATGGCTTGCTGGTGGGCTGTTCATTCATACCATGAAACAGCTTATAAACTAGCTTTTCATTTTATTGCCTTAAATGAGCTGGGTTTCAAACTCTACAGATAATTAGATGATCACTAGAAAAATACATTGTTTCTTTTCTGAGTTTTTAGTCACTTTTGAGCTGTGTAATGTATACTCAGAAGTAAACATGTATCAATGTATAGGAAGCACAGCTGCACTTTGTAGGCATCATACAATAAAATAAAATCTTTAAGTGGCTTTGAACCAGTGTCCCTGTTTGTTTTACCCCAGTCCACCATGGGACCAGTATTTCTTCCCAAGAAATAAGATAATTTTATAACCTATTTTCACCTATTTGCTTGGGAAAGCAAAAGTTGTTCAGCACAGGTGTTTCTATGGTTTTGATGGAAGGGAGGAATATATAGTCTTGAAAACTATACTTCCCCCTCCTTATGACGTAGCTTTGGGATACCATATAAAACAGTAAAGTTCCCTGGCTTAAGCTGTTCTGAAATGTTGGGGTTTTTTTCTGATATTAATGGTGCTCCTTTGTTTATGTATGTGTATATATATGTTTCTGGATTCAGGAAGGAAGAGAACTTCTTTCCCTACCCAAACCCTGTGTTGTAAAAATAACTATATAATAATAGAAAGCTGGTGGAAACTTTAGAAAAGCTGTCTCCCGAGATAAACCTCAGCAAAGACAAGACTCCGTAAGATGAGTATAGATCAGATAAACATATTTTTAAAGTTGTGTAAGTTGTAAGATTAGTTTTATATAAATTTTCATAAGGAAGCTACACCTTATTTTTTTTTTTAAGACTACAAATGTTAAGCGAGAGTATCTTTGCAGATGCATGTCATATACATCAACATATTATGTTATGAAGCTATAGAAATGTATAATTACTAAACATGTACATAAACCTTTTCTATGATTTAAAAAAAAAAAAAGAAAAAGGAAGAAGCAATTTTTCATTACGTTGTTTTGCTCTAAGTACTGTAGAATTTAGTAAGCATTTCTGTGGAATCATTAAACTGATCTAATGAATTCCATGGCATGAATTAGGTTTTGTGTATTTGCAAATTGTAGAACGGATTTATTTTCCTCTCTGCCTGCACCTACGGATACATGGCGAAGTATACCCTCTTCTGAATTCTTTTGTTGGAACAGCTCTGTCTTGAAGTCAGATTAGGTACACATGTATCTTAGTTTTGATTTGAGATCATACAAAATTTAAAAGATCATTAAACATGCAGTTTTATGCAAGCTGGAGGTTTTTCTTTATGAAGTTAGTGACTTGCTCCTACCATGTGGGGACTTTCAAGCATGCGTTTCTCTGGGTACTTGAAGGCAGTAGGTAAATAAATGGTTGTCATATTGCATTTTCCAATCTTGATATCAGTGGCAATTATACATGCCTCTCAAAAGCCTAAACTTAACTTTTAAAATCCAATATAAAAAATTTATTGGTCTTTCAAACAATAATGCAGCAGGTTGGTTTTGGTTTGGTGGGGTTTTTTTTTCCTCCAAGGATATCAGATGCAGTATGGGACTGACAGATTTTGATGAGTATCACTCCAATCTGTCATTTCTGCAAACTTACTTGTATGGCCTGTTGCAGAAGTGAATTCTGGTTACAGCTCGGTTCCAGTGCATTTCCAACTTGTGAAAAGTGGATTTCCTGATATTGGCTAGATCATGTGCTTTATGCTGCAGCAGGCTTACATATGTGCTGCTGTGAAATGTGAAATCAGAGCAGAGCTAGACCTCCCCTGAGAAACACAGGCTATAAATTGTAAAACCTTTAAATGAAGGGCTAGAAGAAAAAGGCTTGCCTTAGGTTAGGGTTAATTGGTTTTGGTACAAAGAGTTTTATGTCCATAACTTACTGTCTGTCTATCTATCCTCTTCCTGATTTCTGTAAGGTTGTTTTGCTTTGGGGCAAGTTTGTATTTGTTTTTCCTGACAATGATATGGTTGAAGTTCAACTGTTCTTCAGCTGCTATGAACTTGAACTTATTTACTCAATATTTATCAGATCTTCGCCTTGAATGCAGATTCATTTTTTTCTAAAAAGTTTGTTTTCTGCATTAAATTTCTTCCCCTCTTCCAACTTTTTCTCTTTCAAAGAAACAGAACGTTTCACATTAACAACTCACATTGTTTCATTAATTATTGCAAAGTTCAAGTACTGCAAATCTTACTAACACAAACCTTAAAATGACAGAATATTCCCTGCAAAATAGCAGTTCACCCAAATATTGGTTAACACAAATAACTTTTAGGGTCAGATCTGCTGGTAGTGTAAATCAGGACAGCTCTGTTTTCTTCAGTGTGGTAATACTTGACAATTGACTCTAACGTGTATGGTTGGGTTAATTCTTTCCATGAACCCAAGAAACCTAGAAGCGTTTTTCAATCTGAAGCATTCAACCAGTCTGAAACAAGCAAATCAACAAATAGCTTTTTTCCTTAAAAGTTTATTTGCCTTGGCAAAACTCTGCCCTCTGACAGGTCCACTTAAAAGCAGCTCAAGCTTGCTGAGAAACATGAGCTCTTCTGCATAAATTAGCAGGCTATCCCACAACATTTAAATGAAATGGTGCCAAAAAAGGCACCATCAGATCTCTCTCAGTACTGTAGTGACAGTCCAATAATTTGTTAGAAAAGCACCAAAATATAATATATGGGAAATCTTACTGATGGGGCAGAAATCAGGTAAGTCACCATTGCTCTGTGCTATAAGCCAGAATTATCTGTTATCGTCCCTTGAAGTCAAAGTCTGTTTAATTTACACTGACTGAAGTTGGCCCAACGTATTAAAACTGCAACATGTTAAAAATGTAAACCGTTTCTGAACACAGCTCCATATAAAATGAAAATATATTTGTAACTACCTTGAACCTGATATCTCACTTTTATTGCACTTTGAGATGGTTTTTGATCTCATTTAAGACCATGTAGTCACGGGAGTCACTGCTGCTTAATACAGATGAGACTGAGATCAGAAACAGACTGTAAGTGGGTTGACAGCAAAGTGGGAATAAAATACATCAGGCTAGAGTAGACTGGTTACGAAGGCTAGAAAGCAGATGCATCACCTGTAGGAAGAAAATGGGTTTATGTTGTCCTGGAGAATTAGGATATATTTCTGCATCTGCCATGCAGGCTACATGTCTGATCGTGTTCAAGACCATATTCAAAACAAAACTCATTGATTGTTCCCGAAGCTTTTATACATTCACTTTCTCACATGAGCTCAGTGGCTTGCCAGATGAAGAAAATTAGATGTGGGTTTGGGGACTGACTTAAGTTTAAATACCTGGTCATACAGGCAGTTTGAAGGCAATGAGCTTGAACTAGATGAGGTGGTGCACTCAAGTTCTTTTTTGGCATAACTAATACTCATACTATAGACATAGCCAGCAGTGCCACAGAATTATACTATGATGCTAGACAAATCAATTTATGATCATTTCTTATTTAGTGTAAGCATCTTGCCATAGGATTTGACAGTGCGTTTGAATGCTGAATGTCTTATTGTTGCTTAGAGCCTATGGGTGCACATGGTACTGTATACTGCAAAGCCATTTGAAGGAGCTAAGTCTTAGAGTTCCCAAAGTGGGCACGTGGAATTACTGAACACTTTTGACCTTAGTTTTTTCTGCTGCAGTTTCCTATCTTTAAAACAGGTGTAATACCACCTGTGTATTTGAAACCATCATTATAAAAATAAATGCATAAATGCTTAGGAAGGACTTGAAATATAGTGGGGATGGTCATAGAAAAGCTGTTGAGAAATTAGCAGCTCACTTGTCAAGCAGGAATTACCGAGTATGTATTAAATAAAGCATCAATTCATATGTTGAAAGAGGAGGTAAAAAGGAGTATAGGCTAACGTTTCATTTGGTGATCCTCTTCCACTCTCCTGTGGCGGGGGTGGGGGGAAGCAAAAACATTGAAAACAGTAAAGACTGTATATATGGTTTAGATATTAAAGGTCTATTTTCAGCCTGCTGGGGCAATTAATCTATCTTGTGCATCAATTCCCCGTAGTCATTTCTGGTGGAGGCATCTTCCCCTCATTTCCATGTTGCCTAGGATCAAACATAGCTTTCTTTGGGGAAGTCCCAAGCTCAGGAGAAATGAGTAGCTGTGTCCACAGTTAATCCCTGCTTCTTTGCATAAGAGGCCATGATGAAAAGGAAGGCTGTGACAACTGCTCTAACAGCTGGCATTCCAACCCTGACTGCCATACTGCCAGAGCACTCCCTAAAAAGGGGCAAGGAGCAGGCTGCTGCCCAATCCCTTGCCCAAGAGTTGATCCGTATCTCTGCAATAAATCTGATGTGTGTGATCTACTGTCAAGTGCAGAATAAAGAGATGAGGTGTGCAGTATATCTGGACAGGCAATAAGCCACAATATGTAGCCTTTCCTTCTGCCATGGGCAGAAAGTACATCGCCTTCTCTTGTATAAGGGTTAGCTCTGTTGGCATGATGTATTGGAAATACGGACTTTCTGATTTTTTCACTTTGCTAATTTAGCTTAAATTTTTATATGCAATATGCCTTTAAAGATAACGTGGCTGTTTGCCTGTAAGAGAAGTGCAAATGAAATTATGGAAGGAATAGGAAAAAAAGTTTTGAAAACAGCAGATACTCTAATTCCCTCTGGGTTGTTATTACTGAATACTGTAACATCTCTGTATTCTTTCATATTTGCTGCAGCAGATTGGATTTATAAATACTCCCACTGTCTTTGATTGCAGTTAGATTGTTGTGTTGATTAGATGAATTTGGCAGGCACACAGCAATAAACAAAGTACAAGCTGAGCAATAAAATGGATAGCAGCATTTAATTTAAAAGATGTTTTTGACTAAAATCAGTAAATTAAACTTACGAAACATACGTGGATTATGTGCTGTGTAATTTGAACCATGTTGGCAATAGGCAAATTAAAAAAGTAATAATTTGTTGTAGATAACTAATAACATTACAAATTAAATTTATGTAGAATACAAAAAGGCTTAGAACTATCTCTAGGAAAGAATTTATTTATCTCAGACTACAAGTAGGGAAACTGGGGCATAAACTGAAGCATGAAATATGCCTAATGGTCCCTTGTTGAATCCAGCAGTTGAGAAAGACCATGAATCCTAAGAAATTTTTTTTTCCCTTTTACTTTTAGCCTTATATTCAGTGTCCAATGCAAATTATAGAAAGTGTGGCTATTATATTGTTAATTGAACACATAGTGGTAAAATCCTTATTAAGACAGTTGCATTATTCCATTCTATTGCTATGAATATTTGTCAATTCTAAGGTGTATTTTAATAAGGCTTTTTGGTAGAGCATTTACCACCCTTATTACAGTGAAGGGGTCAAAGTATGACGTTAGTTTTACACTGATGTCAATACAGTGAACTTCCTTTGAGTCAGCCCTACCGTTTCCAAAATTAGCACACTGTTTACACCACATGAACGAAGAATGAAGCTCTCCTGTGATCAAATCCTCTGTCATTAAAAGCATTAGACATTTCATACCAACTGAGATGAGAATTAGGTCTTATGCATATATTAAAAGCTATAAATTGCTCATCTGTTCATCCTGGTTTTGGAAATGCTTGGGAATTGCTGCTGTCTTGGAACACAACATGTCTGTCCATTTTACAGTTTGACAAGTCTTTTTTGCTTGATCCTGAAAGGGATGTGCTGATACTGCCCTAGGCTGTGATTCTGTCTCCAGCAGCAATCTCTTGCAGGAAAAAGGCTTTAGCTAGTGTAAAAATACCTAGAAACTCTTACATGTTTAGGACAAGTTTTTTTACCGTGATACTGTTTTTTTGTGTCAGCTTTCTGGCAAACTCTTAGTGGAGGATTGATGTAACAAACATGAGACAGACAGAAACACCATAGTGTGAAGAGAATTCAGAGGAAGTAAAAAGGTGTCTTCAATTTGTCATCAAAACAGATTGCACGCATGGGGAAGAAGAAGGGAAGGGAGAGGATGTCAGTCTTCCAGAACCATTATCAGCTAGTATTCCACAGTCTGCTTAATGTTTTTTCTGCTACATATTGATCCTGCATAGAGTGACCTCAAAACTAAGGAAGTGGTGGGGTAGTTGATGACATCTTTGTTACATCTTGCTTTCCACCTCAGTTTTAATATTTGAAAAGTCTGCAAAAGCTTGTGAAGGCCAAATTAAATTTAGAATAAGAGTAAGTTTGCATAAAAATAATGTTTTCTCTTCACATGTGACATGTTTTACAAACAACTGTTGGAAATATTAAAACGTATGTTAAAGTGAACAGAAGCTAAATAATCATATCAAACCTCAAACATTTATGCAGTGGCTTCCATTTGCAGTCTGTCTGATCTAGATATTGATTGCTCTGGTGGTGACTGAAGTGGGAGCTTCCAGATCTGTAAATGTCTGTCTCAGTAGAGACTCAGCTTGTATCAGATTCACATCTTTTGTGGGTTTGACATACAACATGCATCAAACGATAGGTTGAATTTGTCTCATAAAACCTCCCATTTTGACAATAATAGACTTGCACAGTGCGAGTTTAAACACATGAAAAATCTGAAGAACTGAGGTTATGGTGAAGTTAAGTACTCTTCCTCGTGCTGTCATTGTCTTAAGGAGAAATTCAACCATCAAGTCCAGCAACTCCTGAGTACAAGCCTCCAGCAGCAAAATATAGAATTTCAAGCTGTTGATATCACATCTGCCATGACCATTAATTTCACTCGAAAAAAAAAAAAGTATCAGTATTTCCTTATCAGTAACTGGAAATTTTATTATATAGAAACGTCCAGTTAGTTCTCAGATGTTTAATAATTAAGTGGAGCTGTACTAACTTGGAATGTAAGTGAAACGTGCATTTCTTGGAGCGTGAGCCAAAGCCTGTTAAAGTAAATGGAAATGTTCCTGTTTATGTAAGTGGACTTTGGATCAGAGCCTGCACAATCACCTGAGAAGCAATTTACTACCTGGCTTTTTCTCTGTATGCTGAGAAGACTGTTAAAAATGCAGCATGTGCTCAGCTGGCTACCTGACTGCATTGAAAGGATGCTTACAAGCTTTGCGGTTTTGTGTTCACTATTTTAAGTCATATTTTAATTGCAAAGGAATGTGAAATAACTTTGTTTTGGGGGGAATAGACACTATGTTCAGTGCTTAAAATACCATCTGATGGGATTAGAGCTCTGTGAAGTGCACTACCATAAAAGTGATCATTAATTTCTGAGCTGATTCTTGATTACTAAGGCATTAAAGTGCACATTCTTAAATCAATGTTTAAAATTGCACTTTATAAATCATAAGAGTATCTTGATAAAATTGCTCTAACTAGCACTTCAGAGGAGCATCAATTAGCTCATTTTCTGTGACACCTTTACATAACCTTTAACTCACACATTCAGGGAGTAGCACATATTTCACAAATACTTCCCCTAAAATGAATGTGTATGTTCACATAGCAAGGTTGCATGAAAAATTCTACTATATTCCAAGAAACCTATGGTTTTAAGATCCCTTTAAGAATATAACTTAAATGTGGACCTAAAAATGCATATGCAGAATCTTAAGACCAAGGATTAGTTTTATTATTGTATCATTGGTTTGATAATCAGAGCAGTTCCATCTAGATAAGTGGGGGAGTCTACTATGGGAAAGGGATTCACCATTGGACTTTCAAAATTAATCTCATTTATCCCTATCGAAAATGTATAGATGGAACTTGTGACCAGGCAGTTCGAAAATGCTTCATATGTCACTCTGTTTTCTGCCCTTTTAGTCTTTTAGTAAAGCTTATTGTGACAAATTATGCTAGGATCCTCAGTATGTTTTATCCTAAAGAGTAAGAGCCCCCTCAAACCTTTTTAACTTTTCCAGGTGAAGATCTTTCCCTTGAAGCTCTTATCAGTGCTTAATTTAGCTATTACACTGCTTCCACCAAAATATAATCATACATATATCAGAAGATTCTCATAATAATTCAAAAGGCAAATTAATTCTTAATTAATTCAAAGAATCTACCAAGGACAAACAATATATTTTAGCACCGGCTAGTTTCTTCTTTTCTGATACTAAATTTAGAGTCTGTTGTTAGGCAGAGTCCTTGCTTGGGCAATTGGCCAGGTCAGAGTTTTGAAGTGCAGTTTTTCATTAAAATTTTCATTTTATTGGGAAGCTTATTTTGGGGGGGGGGGGGGGGGGCGGATTTTTTTTTTTTTTTTAATAACTTTGTTTTCTTATTAGCACATTAGATACTGAATACTGGAATAAATGTTAAGCTGAAGTGTGTCACGTGCTGGATCCTACAAAGTGAGAAGACTTTTCAGATTTAGGTGCTTTGTTTGCCTAGGCAATATTAAAATCTAAATGTTCATCTCATTTTGGGCTAGTAGCAATGAGGAAAGCTGTGCCAGACATAGAAGAAAGTAAGATAGATTTTTTTTATCCCTCCACTTGCCCCCAGTATTTTAGTTTAAGGTCTTCAGGTCATGGTGTAGATTTTTAATTGTTTTTAACAATGTGGTTTTTAATTGTTTTACTGTAGAAATGCAATTGTGTTAGTCTATTACCTTTAGTCACCTTAAGCGGTAATCATTCTGAATACATAACTGAATCCCACCACTCACCGTTTCACAGAATTAACAATTTTTATATCCATATTAAAGGAAAAAATCAACAATCAGGCAGCCTGACTGCAATCCAGAAATAGCAGGCATGTTGTTAAAATTTCATAGGAAACCTAGACTTGTCTGTCTACATCCCTTCCACTGTATTGCTATTGATCTAACTTGGTATCATTGTACTCTAGGTAATACCAAGATTCAAATTTGCTGAGAAGAGTAGGTTTAATTGGTGAATTACTGAGCTCTTGTGAAATCTCTGGCCACTCATGATAATCTAATGCATGTCTTCAACGACTCAAATTAAAATACAATTGCAGCCAAGTACTATGAACAATCACCCTTAGGTTAGTATACTATTTGAAAGGTTTGACCCTCAAGAACTCAGATTAACTATTCTCACTTATGTTGAGGGGAAAGTTCCCATTGACTTCAATGAAAGCCCCAAGAACTATGCTACCTGTGTGCACTTCTAAAAATTCCGCATGAAATCCAACAGAGTGTCAAACTGTTATTTTTAAGATCTGGAGTTTTTAAAATGAACTATAACTTTTCCGCTGCAAAAAATGTTGCCTTTTTTTGGAAAGTAATGGAAAGTAAGGAATAGAATGGAATAGTAAATGTTATTAGGCCAGCACAGCACAAGTATAGTATGGCTGAAAATATTCGGTGCTTGCGGAGTAATTATATAATATTTAGGACCATGCAAACAAAGCAAATTGCTTTTGGCCTTTCCTTGAAATCATCTGACTAATTTGCATTGATGTCATGATAACATACTTCAAAGGTTGATGCCTGTGAAAAGTCCAAGGACACATACCTTGTGACTCTACTACATATTGCTGGAGGCCATTCCAATTGTTCCCATTGTGATGTGGGGAGTCTTCTACTTCATTTGTTTTTTAACTGTTGATCTCCAAAGACTGTTGTTTGCATCTGTTTATTAAATTGCAAACTCAGCTGTGAAAATGTTTTTTATGGTGTCGTTTTATTACGGTCCCATTTAGAATTGGAGCTGAACACAAACATGATAAATATTTTTCTTTGTGGAGGCACACATTGTTGGAGGGCCATTGAAATAACATGAAACTGGAATTGTTTGTTTACGAGATCAGATTCATTCATTACTTTGGTGAGGAGCTGTGAAATGTAAATCTCACATTCCACTGGACAATAACAGCACCAGCTTGAACTCATTTAGAGGTGTGATATTCCATTCAAAGGACGGCTGTTAATTTTATTGACCAAATTTTGGAATTGGGGTAGCATTGATATTCAGGAATGCTTCTATACCATTTTGCTTATCTTTGGGAAGGAGAAGGGGTTCAGACTTTATCTAAGCGTATTTCTGTTTTGAAAAATACATAGGTTTATTGTTATTCTCTGTTAGCATTCTTCTGTTTCACATTTTCCCATCTTTCTCAGAAAGTGTGTGTGTGTGAGTGTGTGCAGGAATATAAAGAATGGATATAATTGTATTCTTTAGAACCAGAGTTCATTTTCTTACGTAGTTGTGCGCTTGTGTACAATTTACACTGGTGGAATTTAATTATTTTATCAATGTTTTGATCAATTAGAGATAAAAGATTTGGTACTGGTGTACAGACTTTGTAAAATAAGTTTAAGCTATCTAAAGTAATATTTAAGAAAGATTTTTAACTTAGTGACCGAAACTTTAATGGTTTAAGGAATGTTATGGAATCGAGTAAATTCTTTAAGCAAGACTATATAAAGGCCAGCCTGATTTATAATATGCATTAACAAGATTAAAAGCAACCAAAAACTGGATACTGACCTTATCAAAAATTGTTACCAGTTTAAGCTAAAATTACTCAACGAGACTAATGACTCAATATGAAACATTTTAAGTGTAGGGGTTATTTAAAAAGTGGGCATTCAGCACTTTTCTAAAATTCCCTGGTTTATTCCTGTTGTTTTTGATTTGGCACCTAAAAATTAGGTACCAAAGCCTCTAATCAGATAAGAACAAGATCTGTAATACTGTTTATATACCTATGTGTTGCCACTTCAAAGTATTTTGCTTTATGAAGAAAGAGAATAAACATTGCTTTATCCCAAGAGCTGACTTGTCAGATCTTAAATAGGAAACCCATCAGATTCATTCTGTGACTGCTGAATTTCCTGTCCTATGGTTTGTTACTGTGTATGACATGCTGCTCTTTGGATGTGATATTGATACAAGCGAAGTAAAATTAAAGAAAAACTATCAACTGCTACTGCCCAAGTAGCCAATAGCAGCCTGAGTTTATCAAGGGATTTGATACCATGTTAACCTTGATGTATTCCAGATAAGATGCGTCTTAAAGAGAAACATTAGTAATCTGGATCCTTGATTATTTGGAGAGAATGATTGCAGCTGGACCTACCTTGTGTGTGGATCCTTATTGTTAAGTTTTTCTTTTTTTTTCTTGAGAAAGAAAGAATATTTACTAAGATGTTCTTGGGGAAAAGAATGCAAGTTTGGACTATTGAACAGTGGCATATAAAAATATCAATGATGTCACAAAAGCTCTGTCATGAAGACATTTTATTGTTGATGAATTGTAAGAACCATCTGGGTACTATTCTAATGATTCAGAGGCCTCTGTATGGATGGTACAGATGCGTCTTTTGTTATTGGTATGATCTTGTAAATAGTTAAAATATTTACCAAGGCACCTCTGAGCTGAAGCTATACCATTTTATTATTTATACCTTTTCAGAGGGACAAAAATGGAGGTGTCCACTAAATGTGATGGATTAGGCTTATAAACAGCCATTATTGCCATCAAACCTCACATGTCAGCTCCCCCTTTTGTGTCTGTGCATTTCTAAGCTAACCAGTGATCCATGCATAAGATAGAAGGTTAAGAATGTGCAGAGAGAAAGGGGGTTGACTCCAAGCAAGATGTATCTTCTGCTGATTAGAAATACAGCTGTAGAAAGGGGAGAGAAAAGAGTTTTTGCAACATGACACTCCCCTTTTCATTTCACACAACTCACTGTTTAGAACCTGCAAATCACTAACTACCAGAGTCACTGTTTCATGTAACTTAGTGCAGCTGCCTTTTGTTTTCCCAAGATAAAAATCAGGAAATGCAAAAAATTAAACAGGACCAGAGAAGAGGAATAGCAGAGGGAATGAGAGGAAAAAGGTTGAGCAAGTGACTTCACAAGTTGTTGACAGAACAAAGTACCATTTCGTTATAATTAAGTATGCTTTAAAAGCTAGACAGGAGGGAAAGCTAACAGATATAACCCCTGTCAGTACCTTAAAGCTGAAAAAGTTATTCCTACTTCTAATGCCCGTGCAAAAAGAGAAATGATTTCCAAAACTAATAACATATCTTTAAAAAATGTTTCCCTTCTCTCTGAAAATGTAGAGCTATTCACAGCAGCTTTTCCAAATGTGCATACCTTATCACGTGTTTTTTTCCCTTTTCTTCATGAAAAAATATTTTTATGTTAAAAGCTTTATGAATATGAAAATTCTTTTTAAACGTCAGATAAACATTGAATACAGTGAGTTTGTTAATTTTTGGTGTGATACTGAAAAGTAATGTGCTATAGTCCAATTGTTTGTGATTTATTTCTTGTTATTGTTAAAATTAAGTTGTTTAATACAGTAGTGTGTAACTGCTGAAAGAGGAGAACTGATTAAAAAAAATAAAAAAATCACGTTTGATGTTTTGGAGGAATCGCGTAACTGCAATTGTTGATTTATTTAGACTTGTTTTTATTTTACTACTTGCTAATTTCTCTTTTGTCTTAAGCAGAAACTGATTAGAGTAAACTATTAGGTAATTGTTACACACTGAAAACCATAGAGTTGTATACTCATGGGCTACAAAAAAAAGGAAAAGAAAAAAAAAGAATAGAAAATGTTTGTCTTCTTTCTAATATATTGTTTGAGAACTTCAAATTCACTGCCACTGTTAGAGTAGCTGAAAACTTTAACAGTGAGTTTACAAAACTGTCCCTTAGAAATAGGTGGTGAGACTGGAAGTTATGTTTCAATCATAAAATTACGTGGCATGGTATTTTTCTGACATTAAACTCAATTTATAAAATACTAACAATGGCCAGTTTAATAGTGAAATGCATTAGTATGCTGGTGCACTGACCATCTCGTCTCTGTAAGTACTGTGATCTGAATTGCACAACCAATGTGGCAAAGGTCCAGATTTCAGTTGCCACTCCCACTGGGAAGAAAAAAACAAGCTTGTATGCAATTTATGTCTGCAGTTGGTTCACTGTATACATTGAAAAAAATCTTGTCAAGAGAATGGCATTCGACCTCATTTTGGTCAAATGTAATTTGTATCAACAGCATTCGAAAATGTTTAAAGAAAAAGAAAAAAGGTTTTTTTCTAAAACTTACCATTGCAGTGAAGTGGACCTACAAATGTAAATGCTTTTGCATGCAATATTCCAGATCTACTCTTCTGTTACCTAGCATCTCCCACAAGAGAAAAATAACAGTAAAATGACAAATGCCCAATAAACTTGCATCTAAAGTAAAGGAATATTCTCACCTTTGACCTCACAGTTTATACAAATTTCTGCAGGTTTTGATGTAACTCTCTGGAATTAGCACTTGGGAATGTGAAACGTAATTACTCAAAGCAGTGAGTATGGGAAGAATTTCAAGTCCCTGTTAGTCTTAACTAGTGTTATTATTTTTCTGGGAGTCCTGCTTGATAGCCTGATAGCTAAATAGGCAAAGAAGGTAAATGCTATGCCCCTTGAATCAGATTTTAATTTAAGATACAGTCAGATTGCAAGTATCACAACTATGCTGTTTAATACTGTATTACTAGTAAAGCTTTAACTTTACTCTGTACTCATTCCGTTTCTGCAAAACACGTAAAGATGTTCTTGAATACTCTTCAGAAGGTCCCAGTCTTGTGGTGAATACCTGCAGGTAGTTCCATGCGAATTGTCTCCTGTTAAAATGAGTGATGGGGTATGGAATTTCTGCCTGCATGTATTTTTGCAGGTTTAGGTCATGAGGGGCTATTGGATTTTTAGCCTTTTTAGTTTCAAGGAATTGAAATATACATTTAGGTTCTGTGTGTGGTAAGTGTTTTCATTAACATCTCCTAATGTCCAGACTGTTCAATTAGAAATAAAAAGGAAAGTACAAAACAAAACAAAAAATCTAGGAATGTGCATTGTAGTGGTATTTTCATATTTTATTGTGCTTTCTGAATAAAGTGGACGTTTGTTTGGGATTTTTTTCGTCAGGCGAAAGGCATACATCACTGCACTGATTTGTAGCTTGCCTCTCTTTGAGAGCTTGAAAAATGTTAAAACAAATCCTTTGCCATTGTCTCTTTATGGCCTACAGAGTGAATGTTGGGTTATTCAGTGTCTTAGACCTCCCATTAGCTGGGCAGAATCTGGAATTCTTCTTGGTTATGATTCAGTGATCATACAGGCAAAGTGTACGTTTAACTGAAAGGAGAATTTTTATATACCTCTCAGCCCTGATGCTGTTACTGATGCATTCTGAATATATGAAGGGGAAGAGGAAAGAGGCTTTTAAAAAAGAAGCCCAAATCCAGACTTTCTTGTACTCTTGTAGGTACCAGTGACTAATATCTCATGCAGACAAAAGCTAGTTAAAACTGACTTAAGATAAGCATTCTTCTGCAGTGACTCATCTTCCCTAACAATAATGGAAATGTAGCCCCTGTTTATGAGATAGCTGAAGTGCAAATAGTAGTGTCCATGAAGCTGAGGTTAATTACAGGAAGGACTTTCATGGTAATTGCTAATAAACAACACTTGTCCTCCTTTGAATCTGTATTATTCTCTGCAGAGGAAGTTAGCTTCTGCAATTTGAATAGTATTTTGAACATTTGCTCAGGAGGTGTAGGCAGTAAGAGGCAGGAGTGAATAATAAAAGTCAGCCATAAAAGGGTAGGAAGCTGACCACATCTGACATTTTCTCTCTTATAAAATGTAGAATTCTGAACGGGTTACTAAATTCCCACAGATCGTCACTGTCTCAGCATGTAATGTGGTATGACCAAAAAGAAACAAACGCCTGCATCCATTCAGAGATTAAAACTGAAAACTAGTCAGTCTGGGAGTGATCATGTCTGCAAAGGGACAGTAAAATATTCTTTTAAAGGCTTCTAGTTCTCGGGGGTGTCTAGAAAGCTGATTTCAGCTCTAAAGGGTGTGTTCTGTGAGAGATTAAAATGGATTATAAATCCACATAGAAGTGAAATTGTAACAATTAAGCTTGGAAACATACTGCTAGTGTTATTTTAAACTGTAAAGAAAGCAACTATGAAAGTCGTGTGATTGTGATATTAATTTCATAAAAGAACTTAAACTGAAACCCCTTCTCTTGTGTATCATCCTTCTTAAATTCCTGTATATCAGCTGTAAAGTCTGCTCCTTTCACAAGAAATGCCCACAAAGGTCTGCATTGGGAAGGCACAGAAGGTGACCAGGTCTTAGTCTGTGCTCTTTACAATACCACTTAAGTATCTTTATCTTATCTATATTTGTTAAATCAATTAAAAGAACATATGGAAGTTAATCCATGGCTGATTTACTTTTGTAGTGTGACACGGTATGAACACATGGGATTTCTTGTCAGTGCAGAAAATGCAAAGTAGCTTTTTGGTAAGTGTCAGCAGGTCAGATTTGTGGCTGTGTGGAAAACAAGTCTCTGTTCTCTTTGATAAAATTATTCAACATTTATTTTAGGTGGTTAATGATTTCAATTCCTTTTTACCACAAGTATTACAACAGTAAAACAAGAATAGTATGCAGCTTTTTTGAGAGATGCAGAGTTCAACTGGCTTAGTGACAGAGCTGTTGGAACTTATTTGAATGTTACAGTAACTGAAAAACGTAGATTTGGTGGTCCAAAATTAATCTGCCATAATTCTAAATTCTTATCAGTCTGTGTGTAATTGCATTTTCTTAAACAATTGAAAATTCAGATTGCTTTTGTGTAGGTGGATTTGAACCTGCATCTTTCACCTCCAAGGGGTTGCCTGGGGCTGGAGATATGGGACACTCTTCTACTTAATCAAAATAAACATTTACTGGAGCAGGTATCAAAATCTGCAAGAGGTGGAGGTATACACCACAACCGGATAATTAGGGCATTCTCAGGAAGTGGGAGATTTAGGCATGTGTTCTCCAAGGGAAAAGGAAATGAGGAAAGATGACTACTTTCTTTTTGCCATCTTTGTGGATGTAGTTTGTAATGTCCCTTGTTTTCCTTAGAAGTATTTCAAAATGAAATGTTTTGCTTGGTCTTAAATAAAGAATTTAATATCAAATATTTTCTTCTTCTGTCATTGAGAAAATATAATTTGATCCAATATTTCAGGGTGAGTTGAGCATATCTTCTAGGATTTTTTATGGCGTGACTTTTCATAGTAACGGTAAAGTAGTAAGTGAATTTTTATGAAAGTATTAGGCAATGCAGGGCACCTCTATCAGTGGGAAATGGGAATGGTGAGTGCTTTGAAGTCAAGCATACCCCTAAAATCCATCTGCAGACAAAAGTTTTGCTGCAAGCCATAGATCTAGTTGCATGAAGATCATAAACATAAATCATAGGTGTGGGTATGACAGGAGCCGTGATAATTGGTGGGGAAAACCAGGGCTATATATGCAACAGAGTACATAGGACACATTGTTTAGGATCCTTTGTGCGGAGGGATGCTCAGTGGATGGAGAAAAAGGAGCCTAACTTTATCTACATTAACTTCAGAAAATGACTGAAGTTTTGGAAGTTGTCCTCCTTAGATTCCCACACAGATGCTTGCCAGGAGAGCAGATACTGAACAAAAGCCAGTGGAAGAGAGGGAGAAGCTTCCTGCCTTTGCCCCTGCCTGGCCTTCTCCTGGAAGTGCTTTGCTGGGATGTATCAGACACCCCATGTTATAGGGCTTGCAGCTCCCAGCATACGCACACAGGGCCATACTATTACCAAGGCGTGGAGGCAGAGAGAATCTCAAGTGTATTATATTAGTATAATTACCTCTATAATTGTAAATTACCCTCCAACAGGCTTTCAATTTTCAAATCATAGATAAATCTTTGAATTTAGTGAAGGCATCCCTCTTATGCTAAGCACTAAGAACATCCTGTACCCTTGATTACTTCAGATTTTGTAATAATATTTAGTTGTTCAGGAGTGATCACATAATTGGCCTGTAATATGAGAAATTTTGGCTTCCTAAGCCATGAAGAAGTTTCAATGTGTTCTGCATAAATACATATTAAAAGTGATTTGCAAAATTACAGTTACACAATTGTCTAGAGCTGCAGAGTCTTCTAAAAATCAGAAAAACAACAAGATCATGAATAATGTACAAATATTTTTATTTTCATTGTAGCCTCCTTAACAGTGCTCTATTACTAGTAATATCTCAGGTTTTTAAAATGAAAACTAGTTATTCGTTAAATTTACATTAAATGGATATTTTAATGAAATAATTCCTGTTTCATAGAAGTAAAATGAACTGCATGCAGTTCTGTAAAAGATTCAAGTGGAAGCTTCAGCATGAAGCTTGGAAAAACAGATGTTTGTGAAGCTGTTGCTCACAACTTAATGCAGTTATCTTTGAGAGAGACCTGCAGAGCACGTCAAAATCCTGAGCAGGCAGTTCTAATGGAGTTTGAGACAATAAAATATTTTTATTCCTTGAAATAGGTATATAATCATCTTGTTAACGTGGTTTTACTTAAGATAAATGGAGAGTGGGCAGAACAGAAGGGTAATTAATAGTGACCTTGGACAAAAAGCTTCAGTTTGTCTTTGCCCCAGTCACATACCGGACCTGTCTTACACAGCCAGGCCAAAACTCCAGGTGGCAGAATACCGGTTTCATAAAACTTCTGTGACTGAAACATTCACTATTTTTTTCCTAAATCACATTTGAAAAATCAGACTTTCTCAGAGCATAAATCCGGACAGAACCTGAATGTAAAATTTCCTGGTATGTTTTATGGTGCAAACACAGAACTGTCTGCTCCAATAATACAACCCCCCATTTTTTTATCTCTTTTGAATGGAGTTAATTGTTTGGCACCTGAATAATGAGGCAACAGGGCCAAAATTAACTCCTGTTTCACCAGAAAACTTGTTGCTAAGAAGTTGTCATATCGCATTTGACTGTTAAATAATTTTTTTCGGGAGCTGCTCTTTCCTTTTACGTTTATAACATACATTGTTATAAAAAGGAAAAGATTCTGTTAGACCCATAGACTTGAGAAAACCCAGTTCCCACCAGTTCCGTAATCATTGGATTCCGTTATCATTGATTTTAACTGGGTAGTATACCTGGCCTGCACCTCTTGGTTGACAAACCTAGAGGGACTAGGTTGTAAAATGAGGAACTCATTGTAAAATGAGTTAGAATTCAAAGTGAATTGGAACCATTAACTTAATCATTAAGTTTATAATTTAAGCAAATGCATAAATCGGGTAAAGTAAAAATACAGGAAAGTTCAAGGTTAAACATTTC
Organism: Calonectris borealis; assembly: GCF_964195595.1. Classification (NCBI taxonomy): domain Eukaryota; kingdom Metazoa; phylum Chordata; class Aves; order Procellariiformes; family Procellariidae; genus Calonectris; species Calonectris borealis. Next base: position 6,576,463 of record NC_134323.1, read on the forward strand.
AAAAAAATTGGTAATCATTTCAAAGGTATCAATTTTACTTTGTAAAGCATCAATAGTTTTATTAAAATTGTTATTTTTATGAAATGTTGGATTCTGTGATATTTTTAATAATTATGGCAGAGAGCAGAATTATGAGGCTAACTTGCATCTTTCTTTCTTATATTCCTTTGAATCTCTTTTTCAACTTTTGGTGGCTGCGTTTTGATATTTACCAAGAATTTTAGGTAGTATAGAAAAACCCAGCTGCTCATATCCATGCTTTTCAGTAGAGGATCTCATTAGACAGAGTTCTAGTTGGCTATGCATTTATTATCACATTGTAAGTGCTTAGTAAACCTATTCTCCCATACATATGTCCTAAATTAATTTATTTATTATAAAGGTTCTGAAACTACTTGAAACTTAAGTGCAAAAACACACGATCAAATAATCCATCCTATCATGTTTTTCTCGATGGTGATTGTCTGGATTATGGCAATGCAGTCTAAAGATGCTGCTTCTACCTCTGCTACTGTCCTGATGAAATATAATTTTCAGTATATGATAGCTGAAGCTGAATAATGTGAATCTTAGAACCCGGAGTCTGATTTCTTCATTCAGCTTTTCAGAAACTGATTTTCTTAACTGAGTTCATACCTGACCGTCACACTGTGTGCTTAAATATCCAGGCGAGCCTGTAAACAATACAAAAAAAACCAAAAACATGTACTCAACAGTTACATGGAAGCATAGATGTAAACACATTTCTGTTTTCCAAACGTTTATTAACATGCATCTTGTTTTCATTGTAGTCCTTTTGAATTCTCTATCATGCTGATGTACTTTCACTTCTAAATGGCTTTCTTTGCTCACAACTTTCTTGTTTTTCTAATTCTTTCTTCACTACTTACTTTTTATAACTTCTAATATTCATATATTTTCTTTTATGTAGGTTTCTCTTCTCTTTCTACTAATTATTGTTTTAATTCTCACTAGTGGAGGTAGATAGAGGGGGAGAAGTGCACAGGAATGTTCACTTTTGCTTAGCAAATACATATTCCTCTATATTTGTAGGCTCTCTCTATTATCTTTGAGAAAGACTAGAATAGGTTTATTTCATTTATTTGTGTAACGCTGCATAGAATTGAAGGGGAAAGAAACCTTGCTCAAAGAAAAACATGAGACCATGGTGTGCAGAAAAAGAATAAAATTTGAAAATGTTTTCTGCACCTACCTAAACACTAGTGTCCAGTAGAATAAAGCCTTACACAGAGCTACTAATGCAAATTTCTTCTACTATTTCTTCTACTATAGTTACTATTATGTCTTCTTTTAAATTGTGGTCTCAGTTTGTTTGGGACTGTCCAGTACAATTTAGAGTTATCTGTTGACAATTTTTACCACTGTGGCTTGTGTATATATATGAAATTCATAATCAATCAATTAAAAAAAAAAATCCACTGTTAAAAATAGATTATTTGTTTAAACTAATCATCAGTTAAATAAGCAATAAAAAGTAGTTCTAATGTCAGGGAAAGCTATTAATCACCAGTTGGGAGCCCTGCTAAATTTTAAGATGGGCATGAGGCCTGGATAAATTACCAGTGCTTTGGTTTCCCTTCCTGACATTTCATCTGTGTGGTCTTCAGGCCAAAAGAGTACTTGTTTGTTCAAACCGTGCCTGAAGCGATGGGATGTTGCTTATTTACTGTAATGCAAACAAAAAAAAAAATTATAAACTATCAAAAAGATCAAAATATAGCTGTTTAGTTTCACATGCTTAAGCATAACAAAGTTCTTACGACAGCAGAATGGATGTGGAACGGGAATTTCCTGAGTTTCAGTCCTGAGCTTCTCATTGCTTTGACTGATATTTCTAATGCAAATGACATTAGAAACCAAACTGAATAAAACCTGTGTTATGAGAATGCTAGGCAGGCATTCCGCATTGGGATGCAGCTTCAGTAAAGGGCAATCAGGCAACCTACATTTTGGATTTTTTCCACATATTTATGACAGACTCTAATCAAATTGAATTTTCCCCTGTTTTTTCACAGGACTTTGAAACCTTTGGGTTTTTTGAAAAGGATTAGTGAGAATTTTCTTCAGTAAGTCAAGAGATAGTTTTATTTGTGTTATGAGAGTTTTTTTTAAGAATTAATATATTTATACCTTAAAAATACAGTTTTCATTTATAATCTAGGATGTTCACGTTAGACATTTGATAATGCCTTGAAAAAAATTGCCTTTGATTATTTAGTGGTTAGTGCTAATTCTTGAGGTCTCCGAGAGATGCAAGGGCACATCTAAACTGTTTCTCATGAGTAGCTGTACATTTTTTTTAAGATCAGTCTTTGCAGTGTTATTTCCTTAGCCTTAGCTTGGCTTGTTCTTCAGGTGCAGCTTTCCTGTGCTTCTTTAAAATTAAAAGGAAAAAAAAAAAGAAAAAGAAATGTTTCCATTCACATTTGGTTTTGTTGGCCTCTTTCTGAGCTGTTTAATGGACAACTGGTTTGTTTTATTTATCTGACAGGGTTCCTTCATATTGTTTCAGGTTATCAGCACTCTTGCAGATCATATTACAGCTTGTGCTCGGATTTGACCCTCGCTAGGGTTCACTTTAAATCAGATCCTTATCATTAATGCAGTGATAAATAGAGATGCTTTGGAAGCAGTATACAGATTATTTATTTAGTGCCTCTCTGTATCATGTTTTATACAACCAGGGATCAATGTCAGACCTTTATGGATATAGCTTAGGTTGCATTCAGTAACAGTACTACAACCTAAAGCCCTTTAAATAATGTTAACTTAATAGCTGACATTTTTATGAAATAAGTCTGTGAGGGGGGGAAATGTAATGTTACTCTACAGTGAAGAAGATTTTGATTTTTAGTTTCATCCCCATGTTTTTAGTTTAACAACTGCCTCTGAAGTCCCCACTTTAAAAAATAAATTAAAAGGGAGACAAATGCTTTTAAGGAAAAAATTGAGTGATCTACCACAGGGGTGACCCTGGGTTATTGCTTTTGTAATGACACTTTTTGCGATGCTCTAAAAAATTTTGTGTTTTAAGGTCTCTCATTCCTATGTTTTTCCCCCTGTAAGTCTTGCTGGTCCTCTTATGTCATAAGTGATTTTCTTTTTTGTTAGATAAATTTAGGCTGAATTAAAACATATTTTCCCACTTTCAATGTTAACTTTCTTTGTAGTCTTATAACTTATAACTGTAATATTTGTTCTCAAGTGTCTGTCTAGCTCTGAAAGATGGCAGATTTGTAGTCTGTATTTTCTATCTTGGTTGTGTTTGCATTAGTTTTAAAATTTCCTTCTAAGCGAATAGCATGTAAACTTAAGAATGAAGAAAACAAGTTTTTGTATTAGAATTATCAGAAGTCTATTCTATGTCACAAGCAAACTGAACTATTGCTAAGTAAATGAAATAATTCACTTAAGCTTTTACATTGTTACAGATCATTTTTACAGAAGACTTTTCAAAGCAATTTAATAGGCATATAAATAGAGGAGAGGTACTCAGTGGAAGGATGTTTAAGTACAAATTTATGTTTTAGCAAAAATCAGATACTTAGATTTGAAGATATATCATGGGTAAAATTGGATTCAGGTTTGGGTGTAAATACCAAAATCTCAAGAGTTTTTCTGATAAAATTTCAGCCCATACAGTAGAAATTCTAAGTATTCAGTGTATTCTTGAATATTTTCTTCCTGTTCTTGGAGTATTTTCTTCCTACTTGGAAATAAAATCTGTATGGGTGGGTTGGGTTATTTGATTCAGTTAGAAATTGCCCTTCGAAGAGAAAAGAGAAAATATCAAAAGTGTTCAGAACTGTGGAATGGTTTTGAGATTTGCAACTGATGTATTTCATCCTCCACATGGTCTGTTACTGTAGAAATGTGCTCTATAAAGTATTAAGCATTTGAGGTCTAGCACATTCCAGGAAAGTAGCTATAGGGATTTTGTTACTTTTTCTTTTCCTTCCACTTGTAATTTTAGTCCAAGCTGGGAATCGTATGGCTAAGATGAAGAGAAAAACAAAACTGAAACAAAATTCAAGTCCTTCAGAGATTTCATTAATCTACAAGGTCTTCCATCATATTAGCCATATCTATGTAAAAGTTTATCTGAAAACCCATAACCTCCTTTGAATGCTTGCTTCTGTAGGAGCTATGAAATATTCAGCCTGGTAGATTTTAGCTCATGCAAACAGGGACAGTGACTGTTGCGGGGAACTAGCTCCAAGCTGTCACGCTTTATTCAAGAGGCAGCCAGGGAGGCAACTATCCTCAGGAAAATGTGACGGGTGTTAGGTTAGACTGAACTATGCAAGAGATTTATGTTGTAGTGACAGTCTCCAATACTTTATGCTGACCATGAGATGGTTGTGTTCTTATATCAAAATCAAATTTTCATTTAATTGAGAAGTTGAAGAGATGTTTGTATTATTTGCTTTGAATGGCCTCTATAATTCCCCTTATAATTTTGTATTGCTGTAATAGCACTAATAAATACTAAGAAAAAAGTAAAATGTTCATTACAAAGTTATAGTTAATTTTACTTTCCTTTTTTCCTGCATGTTAATCTTAAAGCTTTTTAGCCTTTCATTTCTGGAGTCTTGGTTTCTGTTGTAGTTATTAGCAATATAAGAATATTAGACCAAGTAGGATTCTGTGGGACAGGGATGTTTGTGAATGTTCAGTTTGACTTCACACAGAGCATTTGAAGTTGTGGCTGAATTAGAGTGTATTTCTTTAAAAGGATGTTTGTGGTTCTTTAATAGATTTAATCTATTTTATTGTTTAATTGGAGATTTGTTATTGGAGAATGATTTGTTTGATATAAGAAGTTTCAGTCTTTATCTTGGAAAGGATGAAGTGATGCCTTTCAAATGGATCCAAGGAAATATAGGAATATTTTACAATATAATTTTTGAAATTGCTGAAACACATTTCTTTATAAATGAAAAAACAGCTGGAATTGTGCTGATCCATTCAATTACTCAGGATATAGCTGATATACTCTATTCCTCCTAAATGAGAAAACTGGAGGTACATGATTGATATGAGGTGTTTAAAGAAAATGTGAACAGAATGCATTCCTATTAAGCAAAGTGTTAATTCATTTATCTGGAAGTCATCCAAAAGAAACAGCTATCATCTTGGTTAAGTTTGTTCTGATTCTGTAAACTGTATTGTGGCATGTTTTTTTTTGTTTGGGGATATTTGGGGTTTTTTTTAGGACTTCAGTTTTCAGAAGTACTCCCTCACCTCTTCCCATATATATTGGCCTCTCTAATAAGAGGTATTAATTCACTGTGGTTCATCTTGCTTACATCCTTGAATATCATGGTTAAAACAACACTACAGCACTTATTTTTAGTCATCAATGGTTTTATATTATGTCATTTATCTTCATAAGTCTCCACATAAAGCTAAGAATTACTCCAGTGATTGATAATCCAAATTTCAAATATTGTCTTGTATAAATGTCACTTCCAGATCATTATTAATAAAGCATGTACCTATGTGGAAGTACACATGCCTGTCTCTGCTGCCGGCTTCTGTACATGCTCAATAATACCAAGTATGAAAGGGCTTTAGATGGATATTTAACTGTATTATCTGTACTTGTTGACATGTTAATTGGTCTTAATGGATCTTGACAAACACCAAATTAATGATAACTGAGTGCAACAGATGGATAATAAAGGAGTCTAAAAACCTAAACCCAGATTTTCTCAGTAAAGACTGAACTTACTATACAGTAGGCTGTTTCTATTACAGCTCATTATTAGATAAAATGCTACTGTTTGCAAAACTACATTGTTCTGCTTCTCCTACCATATTTTGTTCATTCGACGGTGAAAAGGATCATACATTTTGTATAAGGTAAGATATTTTAAAATGAAGGGGAAGGTATAAAATCAGACAAGGACTTTGTGAACATTTTCGTTTTGAGTATATTTCTTGTGAATATTTGAGGAAGATGAGTTTGCACAAAGAGCTTATTACGATGTGTTAATTCAAGTCTTACGCAGTGAAATGAGAGAACATCCTTAAACTTTCTTGTTGCCAATCACCAGGAGTTGTGAAACTGCTACAATATTAAGAAGTGGGAGATACAATCCCAACATGCAGTATAGGCCTGTCTTTAAGGTGAAAGATGTATTGATGGGCTTTAAATCCCACTTTAAAGAGGATGATGTATTTAAATCTGGATGCAAGGGGGAAGGGCAAGAACTTCCTCTGAATGACAGTTACTGATATTCTCTCAATGTTATTAGTGATTACTTTTACTCACACACCCCTGTGAGAATGTTAATATTGCTCTCTTGGCTTGGAACTGAAATACCCATAAATCTCCATTTAAAGGAAAATTTCTAAGCAACAAAATACAGAAATACAAACATTTTAATTCAAATCGAACACGCTGTGTAGCATGTTGTTTACAGTGCAGTGCTAAATGCCGAAACACTTCACAAATTCATCTTATGGGCTCTTATGATTTTGGGGATTGGAATTAAGTGCCAGAAATCCATGTTTAAATAGAATTAGGGATTTGACAGTGGTTGACAACAGCCAGGCAATTCCACATTATCCTACGTGCTGGCCCACATGCGGCCCTTGTGCCATCAGAACTGTTGCTGACCTCCAAAGAGATCCTGTCTGCTTAAAACCTGGTCTGTCGGACCGTCTCGGGCTGGGATTTTCACAGGACTATGTAAGACTTGAGCACCCAGTTGCTAAGAGCTTTAACTACGTTCTGCAACTGTTTGTGCAAGGAGCCTGTGGCTCGCTAAAAAAGTCTGCCACCTTTCCAAATATACCTGTTGGATTACAACTAGATGCTTCATGCAGATTCAGTCAACAGAGTTTGGAGGAGAAGAGATGGGCACCATGAGCCCTGAAAGTAGCTGGGAAATGGAGGTAAACTGTGTACTGGAAGCTTGCTCAAGGCAGAAACCAACTGATGTGGTTTGCAACTGATGAGTGGCTCCAGCTTGATTAAAACCTTTGAATCTCTTCTTGTTTCTGCTGACATTGGTACTTAAAATGACAATATAAAAGGTCGGTCGAGATTAAAGATAACAGAATATAGCATATGTGGAGAGTGTTTGTTTACATGTCTGCAGAAATGTTAGAGCGCTTACCCAGTGTGCTAAATTAAACCTAGTGTATTTCTGATCCATTATCTTCTGTCTGACCAAAGGCTTCAGAAGTAGGTGAATGAAATGCACAAGCCCTCTTACATCATGACAGTGGCATAATCTCCATATGGAAAAAGGGAAAATCTTTCCTAAACCCTAAAAGCCAGTTAGATTCTACCTTGATGATTATCTGATGACCTAGATCTTACATTCTCAGCTTACAGCATATGAATTCCAAGCAGGTCTTTTGGCTTTAAGTTACTCTTGGGCATACTTACAGCATTGTGTCTGGGTTCTTTTCAGCATCTCTGGTGCGTTTTGTGTTTCCTAGTCTCTAATGTAAGCTCTTCTGGAAGTGAGATCTGCAAATTCAGCTTCCCAAGATAGCCAGAATTTGGTCCTGAGTGTGACATTCCTACACAGTTGACAAATCCATAGTATCTTTGGCTAGTGTCAGCTGTGAGCATACTGATTTACAGTTTATCTCCTGCACTATAAGAGTGGTCACAATATAGACTCGACCTTAGCAAAAGCATTTCTGAGAGCAGTCACCTGATCACCAGCCCACAAAAGTGATCTTTAAGGTGATTGATTCTGAGCAGAACATTGCTGAAGTTTAGTGATTTTTTTAATCTGGTGACCTTAAGAAATATTAGACTAAGGCTAAGTAAAAATGATGGCAGATAAAGACAACAGATCAAAATTTAATTTTACAGCTGAATTCTCTTTGAGTAGATACACAGAATCTTTATAAAACTATACATGTATTTCTAGGATGTCATAATCCTAGCAGTGCCCTTCTTTATGTCCATTTAGAAAAAATTTTGTAGGAATCTCAATTTTTATTCTGTAAATGTGATGCTTTTAGAAATATAAATTCTGAACATTTTCCCCTTTTTCTACACTTATTGCTAAAAAAACCCCAAACAATGAATAAACCTCAGCCTTTTTTTGCTAATAAGGATTCCTTTTCTATCTATAGGTTTTCTTTTTAAAAAATATTAAAATTAAAACTCAAACCGTAATGGGTATTTTTTTGCCTGTTTGGTGAAACCAAAGTTTCAAAAAATACTGGGATTTTATTGGGATGAAATGAAACCTTTCAGAGTCTCATGTATGTATGCACATACAGTCTCTGCTCCATCACTCACTGGATTTGCAGGGTAAACACATTCAAGTCTCCATTCTGAATCAAGCAGAGTAATTATTCAAAGGTATGCCTCCAAAAGTATGTGACTATGCTGGATAGTCCTAGCTGTTTTGGAGGTTGTTTGCATCTGACTAGACTCCAATGCATGTTGAAAGATTTTCCTTGATCAAAATTTTGTTTGGTCTGAGTAGGGAAGAATTTTCAGGTTTTCCCTTTCCCTTGGAAAAAAAAAATGTTTTCTCAAAGAAACTATTGAAAAATTAAAGCTGAAAGTGATATCTCATTTTAAAGAAATAATACTTTCTACTTCAAAGTGGCTGTCAATGAAAGGATTAATCTTTCTGTTTCCACTAGGCATTCATGTATACTGTTGCAAAACAAGTTAGGTGCATAATATTTGGGGAGTTATTTCAGCCTTTCTCTGAATAGTGTATGAAATTAATCTGGAAACCAATTAATTGCCTAAATGATCAATTTTACATTGATATCAGTTTTGATATGAAAAATTGTACTTTGTTGCATCTTTTCTGGATTTCATATTCACATTGCCCTGGCAAGTTAGTGTTAGATTTTTGTATCTCTGGGAACAGATCTAACAGATATGTAAATGTGAACCTGTTTTTTTTTAAGAAAAATATTACACAGATTACTTTAACAGCTGTATAATGTTGATTCAATCTTCAAGTTTTTAATAACGATTTGCATTTTATATGTACGTAATAATAACTTTTTTCTTAATAATTCGTTATCTTCCTTTAAATGTCTCTCAAATGCAACTGTGCTACGTACATGTACGTTATTTTACCAGATAATGTGGGTTTATATTTTACATTTGTAATTCTTTCCAATCTTAATTTTTTCTTTCGTATTCTCTTCTTTCTTATTCTTTCAGTTTCTCTAAATGAGGTCACCTATGAAACTGCTGGCAGTTAGTGAGAAAATAAGTGTTTAATGAGTGAGGAAACTATTATAGCAGTCAGGAAAGGGAAATTACAGCATATGTAATAGGACAATCATTACTTTTATAAAATTTAGTATGAAATTGTTAATGTCTCTTGACAGTTCTTTAGTAATTAAGATTTAATCTTGATTGTCTTTCCGTTTACTTGAAATGATATGATGGTTAATATTGTTTAAATCACAGTGTTAAGTGAATGAAAAATCATAGTGTATAATCCTCTGGATAGTATTTATTAGAGATTTTAATATTGTACTCAACCCAGTTTAGAAAAATGTTTTTTCACTAAATTGTGAATGTAAGTTTATAAATTCAAATTGCCTCTTGGTAATATTACTTTTATATCTAATATATATATGAACACACATTTTTATACTTTTCTAGCTTTTGAAAAATATATAAACAGTATAAATTAAGGCTAATTATAAGGTATGACTAAAAGCTAGACTTTCAGACTAATTGATAATCCAACAAAACTCAGTATCTGTTAAAAACATTTATAACAAATGTAATTGCTCAAAAACATATTTATGAGACAAGTAGACAGTTATTTTATCATTATTGTAGCTGAGATAGCATTTCAGATTGGATATAATCTAGATAAGAAACATCAAGGCAATAATCAAGCTAAGCAGGTGCTTACGCAGAGGATAAAGGATGTCATGAAAATCAACCTCCCACAGAGCTAGAAGAGGAGGGTTTGCAAACTATTGGGTCTTGTCCTAATGATGACAGAAAGACACAGCCCTCCTAGCTAGGAAATAAAACAGAAACTTACCACCACCCAAAGAACTATGAAGGGCACATTAACAGCAATAGTCCTAAAATAGAAAAATGAGCTAATGTCAACAGAGAAAATTGATTCAATTAATTTCATAAAGAACAGCACAAGTAAGGTCTTTTGGCAAGCATACTGTGCTTAGATTTAAGCAATGTAAGTTAAATTTCTGACTGTTGGGACTTTGTGACTTTTGGAAAGTCACTTGGTGCTAAAATCTGCTACAAATTCCTACTGTCCTCAAAAGATCTAAAATCAGTTTCTTGATTTTCTGTGTTTTGGTTCCCCAAGCATAAAGCAGGATATAATAGCAATTTTCTGTCTTGAAGGCTTGTCACAAGGATGAATTCATCAATTTCTTAGCTGGTATAACATGGCAATGACACAAGCGCATCTGTATAGTATGATAAAAAAATTAAAATTTTAATAGATCATTTAGGAAAGGGAGAAGAAAAAGTCAGTATCACAAACTGAAAGGATTCCCAAAAGAAAATCATTATTATCTGATTCAATAACTTTATTCCTAGGATTATCTACTGATATTGTATCTGAGGCAACCCACCTGTCACTAATCACACTGTTGAATGCTGTTTTATGTTCTGCTCGAGCACTTTTCAAACATCACTGACATGTTCTGTCCATGAATACTGAGTATACAAATTATTAAAAAAAAACCCCACCTCTAATTTTGATATTTGGCATTTCACTGCAAGGTTTTTAAGATAATTTTCCATAACGTTGTTCCAAACACTCTGTTACACAACAGTGAACACATTCTCGGTTAAAAAGTGGAAAGCAGTGAGTACTTACAGTATGTAAGGTACATATGTATAAAAATCAGTAGGGTTGCTACCAGGAACATAGAGACTTTCACTGTCAACCATTTAAAATCAATTTGAAGGCATTTGGAAAGCATTTTAAAGAGCAACTAGGCATCAATAAAATTTAATTAATTGGGTCTATGGATGCACATGTAAATTGAGTGTTAATTGTGCTAGCAATGCTTTTCTATTAAAAATTAAACTCATGATTAGTAACGAAGAAAAAAACAAGCCAATGTTGTTCCATAAACAATTCTCATTTTCTTTAATTGTGCCCCTACTTTAGATAACAATCATAATTCTCCATTTGCTTTGTTAAATGTGAGCACCACTACAGCATGGGAAAGACAGATCGATTGCCAGTTGTTTTAAAATATCACAGAAGTATCATTCAAAACTTTTGATGCAATGTTTTTGTTTAAATTGCCTTATCCCTCCCTTGAGCAAGAATGGAAAGTTCTTTTCTCTTAATATCGGGCAGCCTACTTAACGTATTAAGGAGACAAATAAGTTTGTCAACCATATTTTTATAAAGAGGGATTTAATAGTAATGTGGGGATTATTGGGGTAATCTACTTTAATTTGTTTACCTATAGGTTTGAGTATACACAGATGAGAATTAATGAGTGTCAATTCAGTCCAGGATGTAGGTATTCGAAGCTTCAGGTCTGTTCCTGCTTCTTCCACAAACTGTTCCTGTAACTATGCTTTCAGAACAAATACAAACCAAGGGGGTGGGGGAGAAAGAACATTCTCAGTTCTCGGAAGAAAGTCAATAGATTTCAGGAGTGAATGTTAGCATCTAGTGCTTGTTAAACAGAAATGCATCCACACAAGTTGGACTGAGGTTTCTACAGTGTGAGTTTTAAAAGCAGGTCCTCTCCTTGTACAGTGCTGTAGTATCTCCATGGTTCTGGACTCTGTTCCCAGGCAGGCAGCTGGGAGTTAGGAATTGGAGACCCTGAGTTTTATTAGCCAGATCCTCTGAATGATTTAGGCACTCATTCTCCAGTTCCTCCACGAGCAAAATGAATATATCACTTCATTATCTCACTATTGTAAGGATATAAACACCTTAAAAAATGCAAAGTACTCAGGGATAAGGTAGACATGGTTACCATATAAATAGAGAGCAATGGTATTATTGTCTTTGAATATTATATGGAGGACAATGATCAAAAGAAATACTAAAGAGACAGAAAAAAAACCCACTACACTCTGAGGATTCTGAATCCAAATCTTAACTCATCCATTTATTCATACCAGCTTTACTGGCAGAGCATCACTTAACCTGTGGAAAAGCTATTCTTAGTTCGCTTTGTCCCTCCATATGAAGAAAAATGTTAGGACAAATCAGCTTGTGACCACATATTTTTCATATTAATTGTTAACTCGTGTATTTTATCTAGAGCTTGGATTGTAGGTGGACTTTAAGGTGATACTATTCTAGAAGGATTTGAAGTGCAAATCAATTAAACCAGACAAAGTCATGTCTTACTAGAATCTAAGCAGATAACAGTGAGGAGTCTGTCATGTTCTAGGTTTGCAGAGGATTAGTCAAAAATATTTAAGTAGCAGTAAAAAGGGACCTGAATAAAAGTCTTAGGAGTAGCAGGACAGTATTTTACAGATAATGCAAAATCAGTCAAAATATGAAGAGGGTATTCTATAGCTTTCACACTGAGCTTTGAAATTCTTCATTGTCTGTTGGACTTAGGAACTGCATCCCTCTGTGTAGCACCCTCATTTCTCAGGACCTTCTTTGACAGTGTTGAGTAGAATAACAGGAGAAAGAAGTTTTGAGAAATATCACAGCCTTCCTTCTGTGGCTTTGTGTGCCTTCTCACTATTCATAACAACATACTCTGACAGCGGGGAAACAGGGGTGTTCCATACTTACATGCTAAACTAGGCAAGTCCAGTTCAAATTCTTCATAGCCTAAGGGTGAAAAGCAAGAAAACTTTGTTAGAAGCAAATTTTCAAAGGCAGAGAATTGATTTTTCTCTCTTGTTCTTGAAAAATCAGGAAAAAATGTATACCAGTGGTGATAAAGCCTCGATTGCCTAAATCTCACTGTCTTAAAAGATGAGTATGTGCTTAAATTATTGATTAGCTTCTGTCACCTAATGTGAAACTTTTGCCACTGATATGTGAAACTTGGAACTTTGAGAGCTGAGTGCAAATATCATACCAAATGAAATTTGTGCTCCAAGGGTTTGTGGGTTTCTTCTTTCTTCACATAGTGTTAAGGTGCCCTTCCCTTCCAACAGCGGCCTTCCTCCCCTGAAACACCTCATGCCCATTTGGTTGAAGTAGTTGGTGCTGCCTGTTGTGGCTCACATATTGGAGATGCTATTTAGTATGTCCAGTGACTGAAACAATAACATAAAGCAGTGAAAGGGAGCAGTGTTCTAGTTCCATAATTGCTTCAGGACTAATTCAGCATGGATTGATTTGCTTTTCCCAACTGGTATGTCCTATTCATCCCAACCAAAGCCAAGGAAATGAGTGCACAAATTTAGTAGAGTAAGTGGCCAAATCGTGGTCGGTTTGTATTTATCCATGCATTTTATTTATAACAGCCATAACAATGTACTTCTCTGAAGCACATAGAGAACTATAAATTTGTGAGTCTAATAGATTTTATACTTTGAAACATGACCAAAGTGCTTAAAGATAGTATAATGATTACATATTTCATGTAGACATCAACCCCAGGAAATTCATGCATCTGACTGTGAGAAGTGGCTTGTGCCTTTTCACTGCGGTTTGGAGAACAGAACTCGCAAATTCCATATGAATTATTAGAAAAGAGCACAGAAGGCAGTATCAAGAATAAAGTGAGCTACTTGAAATCCTGGCAGTCAAGTCTGCACTGATCATTTGTCTGATCCCAGAAATGTCTGTCCACTAAACGATTTTCAGTGCACACAGCTGCTCAAGTAGGACTGGACTGTGTCTTGGTCTTACCTGCTCAGGTAGGAAAGTAAAGGCTCTTCATACTGTGCGTTGCCTTGCACCTAAGGTACAGAGCAGATCGTGCTTATTTCCCACTATTCTGTGATTCTGTGATTTAGTGCTGTGGTCTGCCATTAGGTGGACAGAGAGGTTAGGAGTAGCTTGTTTTTAATTTCTGTCTTGCACTTGGCTGCAAGTAGGGAAAAGAAGGTGTCTTTTGGAAGGCAGTCGTAGCTGACTTTGTTAGGCGCGGGGGGAGCGAAGAAGGTATTTCAGAACAGGCTGAAGATACAGCGATCCTCTAAAGAATCCTGCTTGCACCTGCCCCCTCCTCCCACGTCAGATGAAGTTTGCAAGCATGCTTTCAAGCAGCTTAACTCTCCTCCTAATCTTATAAGAGAAATGGAACTATTTGCTGTTGCTTATATCTACAGTGGTTTCTGTCTCTTCTGCCTGTCATGTGACCCAGATCCTAAACCTCTTTGTAAACTTCAGTTAAAAGTTTAGCCACAGATTGGGGGATGTGTTTCATACAACTTTGGTCAGTGTACTAGCGTATTTTGAAGAACAGTAATTTGAAATGATAAAGAAACTAGACGGAAACTTTTTTCCTGTTGGACTTCCAGCTGATCTGATAAGCTGTTTTCACACACCAATTATATTTTTTTTGAGTGCAAATGATTATACATTCAAAACCGAGGACACAAATTTAAGTCTCCTTTTTGTTAATGTGAGCCTTGTACTCATTAACATTCAATCAGAATGGATTAAGAGGTGTGGAAAGAAGGGGAGACTTACAAATGTGCTAAATAGCAGTGAAGAGATGAGTAACTACAGTTCTGGCTTTGGATTTTGAAGTTTTGGGGATTTGGGCTTTTTTTTTTTTTTTTTTTTTTTTTTTTTAAATCTCTTCATTACCTTTGGGTTGAAATACCATTACTCTGGGACCTTGCTGCCCTGCCTGACGTTTATTCATTTAGGGCAGATTTACAGCACAGGGAAAGGGTTGTGTTTGAACTGTCAGTTAACTCTGCTGCAACTTCTTCAGCTTGAACAAGTTATTGCCAAAACCAGTCATATTGATTCTTATACAGATGTGGGCAAGCAGTAGTTTCTCTTTCCTGCACATCTTGACTGGGCTTTATTATTTGAAAATTCTGATAGTTGTGCACAACTGGATTTGGCAGAATGTTGTGAACAGGAGGTCTGTTCTTGTCTTGGATGTTGAGCGAGCAATTTTGTATAAGTTGCTTTACTTCTTCATGGTTATTTTTACTTTCTATTAATTGAGAGCACATTTCTAGAAAACATCACTTTCAAAATGCTTTTTTAGTAGAAATAAAAATGCCTTTTATAAAATTATAAAATTTTACACTTTGTGAAATGTGAAGATTGGTCCTTATTGTGAAGTAAAAAAATAGTTTTCTCATGGAAATAGAGTTATTTTGTTTCGAATATGTACTATCCCATGATTATTTCCATCATAGTAATAACTAAAGTTAGTGGATCTCAAGATAGTAATTTTCTGTTAGCAAAAGCTGTTTCCACAAACTCATTTCTTCAAACATTATATTAATTTTATACCCTTAAATATGAAAAAGACAAAAATTTAAATCTTTTATTTTGAGAAATAATTCCTTAAACTACGAAAAATTTATTTCTTTTTTTTTGTTACTCTATTGAGTTTTAAATTTCACAACAAGCCAAAGTTATGATGCATAATAGATATGAAGATGAGAAATTATTTCACTATGGCAGAAAAAAAGGTGCTCTTGATCTGAAAATGTTGATAAGGTAGTTCAATCAGTGTTAAATAAATAAATTTTCAAAATAGATTAAATCTGACAAATTGTAATCTATTGTCGTACTGTAACATTTCACTAGCAGTAGCAGGCTAATAATATATATAAAAATATAACGCATTTTAATGCATGTCAGATGACAAATTCAGATATAATGTGACAATAGTAGTATTCTATAATACACATTACTCCTATAAAGATATATAACAGAAAAGTAATGATAAATCTATACAGTGAGAGTATCTATTACTGCTCTCTGAAAGAGAACACCAGTATATGATTGATTATAAACCAGATATTTCTGAAAATTCATTTAATGGGAAATTTAAAAAATAATTATTTTTATTGGGAATAGAATTCCTCATGGGAAATGAATACATTTCAATAAACTGAGTGTTTAATTTAAAACAGAAATTCCAAGATTGAAACTGGCTGTGCTGGGAACTGTCATTAGGATGGGAAATTTTTTATATTAGATTAATAAATGCAAAGAAAGACCAACATGTGAGAGAGTCGCCACAGTCTCTTTTTAAACTCAGCTACTATATTTGTTCAAGATATCAAGTAAAATTTCATGCTGTTAGCAACTGAACATACAGTAAGCAGGTCCCTGTTCTTGCTGTCTAAAAATACATGAAAGACAGACCAGGGAAGACTTGAAAATGTTGAAGCAGCTTTCCTAGATAGCAAAGTGGTAAGATCCAAAGCTCTATTTATTCTCAACATCATGTCCTATTATATGAGGCTGTTTCTAATTTATTTTTGCCTATATTACTATTTTTATTTACTGTATAATAGACAATATAAAAAGACCCATCATGAGAAATAACTTTTTTTCCCTTATCAACTAACTCACAAGCTGACTGAATTTAAACAATCATAATCATTTCCTTGATAACTGCACTATACTGATGGTTGTTTGATGCTATTCTGCAGGTGGTGACTCCTCTCATCTGAGTTGTATCTAACTTAGTTCTGTATCATACTGTGAGTTTGGATAGTCTTAAAATTGATGATAATTTCGCACTGTCCTCTGACCTAGAAGGCGTATTACCTTCAAGAGGAAATATCAGAGCTTTATGAAATCTAGTAAGAAAAAAAAAATGAGAGGGAGGAAAAGTTTCTGATGTTTGTTTTTCTCATGCTGCTTTGCTTGTGTCAGGTTTCAGGCCTTGAATGCCTTTTGGTTTGTCCATGTACTTTCTGTTTGTTAAACTTCATGTGCTTATCTAACTTCCTAATCTCCTGCGGGATTTGATAACCTTAGTGTTTTTTTCATGCTGCTTCTAGTGCCTTTGCCATGATTAATGGGATAGACCACTAAACTAGCCACCTCCAAAATTATGGAATGTGTTAATCAGATGGGCAGATGACCTCAGGGAGTGCAATGACCTATAGGATCAAAGGTCAGATTTAAACAATATGACAAATACAAGGATGTTGTCATTTCAAACTAAAAAAGGGTAAATAGATAAAGGGTAACTTGAGAGTGACATACATATATCTTGCAGTTTTTATGTATGCAAATTGACTTTTACCATTAAAGAGCAAGTAATGTGTCTTCTATGGCTTGCTATATGAGGTCAAAGTTGCAAGGGGAAGATTATTGGTAAGGTACAAGTTAACAAAGAACACAAGATTTGGTTTCAATTTCAGTGTTTGGTGTAAAACAACCTGTTATTTCTGTACCTTCATTTTCATTTTTATAACTATTACAGAATATGATCCTTCATAAAGCTGTTCAAAAGTCATGCATTCATGATACTACAGAAGGCCAATGCAGTGTTGCCATCAGTGCTGCTGTTGAGTAGCTGTTTCATATATTGTCCATTTAACTGGAAACATGACACCATATGGTATAGTTAGTTTTAGTATGGAATTTTATTTTTCTTTCTTAATTGTTAAAGTAAAGTGATCTCTGTGGAGTTGTATTATAGAGGGGAAAAAAGGCTCAGTCTT
Source organism: Calonectris borealis (assembly GCF_964195595.1). NCBI lineage: Eukaryota > Metazoa > Chordata > Aves > Procellariiformes > Procellariidae > Calonectris > Calonectris borealis. Next base: position 6,594,035 of record NC_134323.1, read on the forward strand.
CAGCCTGGTACAGCTGAGAAGAAAAAGGACTTAAGATAAATTTGTGCTTCCATTACACTGATTGGCCAGATACCAAAACAGACTTTGTTATAATTCAAGACAGCTCTAAACTACACTGACTGAATAAGTTGGGAACCTGTCAGAGCATCGTATGATTTTTCCTGAACATGGCATGAGTTCTGCCCAGTGCTTTCTAACCCAACCTTCTACTAGGTCTAGGAAATAATTAGCATAGAATTGCATTATGTCATCTGTTGCCCCTCACAGCTATCCAAAGCAGTTTGATGTGGGATAGGGGTTTGAAGCTTAAGCGTATCAAGCCGGTGAGCCATCAAGCAGACAGTGCAGTATCTTCCATAAAGCTCCTATTCAGCAGGATTTGTAGTGGACAATATAGTCTACAGTACCTATACCTTGGTCCAGTTATTTAGTATTTTTTCCTATCTGCAGTCCTGAGTATTTCACAAATGGTATAAAAAACAGTATAAAAAAACCTCATCTCTAAATAAACCAAGTATCAGAAGTATTTTACAAATTTGTTTCTTTCATAATGTTACTGTTGTCGTAGCTGTAGTGGTCCAAGGACATCACTAAGCCAAGTTTTGTGCTGGATGGTAATATCTTTTGTTGTGATTAAGATATCTACTTAAACTTATTCTCAGCTTTTATATTCTTTCAAAGTTTGCTGCTTCTGTTTCAAAGTAAAGAATTAGTCAAAAGCATCCCTGCTGATTTTCCCCCCAGTTATGTGTTAGCTGGTTCAATAAAAATATTTCTTCTCCCCAGAAGCCTAGACTTGCCTTAGGAAATTCTGTCATGAATGCCCGGATGCTCTGCTACATGTTGGTGGTATTGACATTAAAGGAGACAAAGCAGTGAGGAATAAACCATCAATTCACCTTTGTTACTTAGATAGAGCTCTAACTTTGTCGTGGCAGTGTGAGTAAAAAATGTAACTCAGCGTAGAATCTAAAAAGGGTAAGGCAGGCTGGAAAGGTAACACTTTTGATATTTTCAATTAATATTCAGCATTAATAATAATAAAGAGCAACCTGCCTACTTGAGAAATGTTTCCTTAATATGTCTTCAGATTACTTTTGGTTTGTAAGTAATAACTGAAATGAGTTCTACTGAATATGGTCAATTGAGACTTGGGATGGAACGAAGTATTCCATTCTGAGGGCATATGTATTTATATCTTATCTTCACAAAAAAAAAGAGATAGATAAATCTTTTATAACAATAATAAAAAAGAAAAGAAACCATTTTGCATGAAAACATGTTTTAACTGTATTTGTAACACTCAGTAAATAAATTACAGGTTTTATATCATTCAGAAAGAGCTGCGAGTGATTTATTCAGTTATTAACTTCACACGCTTGGAAGAATGAATTAAATACCAGTCCTTGTTGAAGGCTTTTGGATTATTCTGCCAGAATATACCACTTAAAAGTTTTGAAAGCTCAGTGTGTGTCGCGTGATGAGCAGGAAGATTTTGGTGGAAGCTAAAGCAGATGAGTCTGTATACTGACAGTTTACAGCATCTTATAAATTCCATAAAATGAAAATGAATTATGTATTATTGGGTTTACATAAGGTCACCAGATGAACTCTGACCCTTCTCTTTTCTCATTTGGCTCAATTATTAGATGAAATGACAGATCTGATCTCTTTTCAAATTGTATTAGAAGGGGCCTCTTTATTTTGCCCTCTAGCAGCAATTCTCTGACAGAACTAGGCAAGTGCATTAATTATGATTGATTTAGTGGGTCTATAAGGTGATTATTTCTCAAATTCTACTTCTGTGCGAAAACCTTTTGACCTCTCTCAGGCCACACAGCAAATGAAATCCATAAGAAGATTTAAGAGGGGACTGACCAGCGCTGCAGTTTCCTTCTGCTGTTTGAACTCAAAACACTTTGGGACACCCAAGCAAATCCAAAGGATTGAATTACCAGGACATACTGTGGTTAAAATGTTTAACAATTTGATATCTCTGTTTAAAGAAAATGGCATGAAATTGATCACAAGGGGGAAAAAGTCCCCTTTTTGGAGGGGGGGAAGTGGCAAAAAAGATTTTTTGCTTTGTAAATTAGACACAATAAAAAGATCAAGATGCCTCATATCAAGACTCTGCTGGAGTGCGTTACATTGCAGTGAGAATAGAATTTCAACCATATTCTTTTGATAAAATGGCAAAATAACTTCAGAAATCAGTTTAAGGGTCTACTTTTTCTTGGTGTGACTATAAATATTATGGATTACATGTGTGTATGCATATGTTTATACACACATATATATAAGCATAGTAAAGAATACAGTTTGAAACCAAATCTGAGTTCAAAAAGAGAAACTGCACACTATATATTTATTCCCAAGTAACATTGATGCTTTGTTTATAGGCTAATAGAAATGCGAATCCTGTTTCCAGATAAACCACTCTGGTTTTGGCAAGCTCAGTTCTCTGGGAGGCCTGCAGTAATATATCGTACAAGTGCAATAATTCTAGATATGAGTATTGTGTAATAATGCCTTTTACAACTCTGTTGTTATTAACCAGTTAGAGGATATGTGAACTGAGATAAGTTTCTCGGGAGCAAAGCTGACTGGGCCTCAACTGCCAGCTCAGGTCAGTGTGTATCCACTCTGTCTTTTCCATTTTGCCTGATCTAAATTTCTGCTGAGTTGCTTCTTCCGATAACTGATCTCTAGAAATAGAGGTAAGGGGTGTAGAAGTAGGGGAATAGAAATAGGGTTAAATATACTTCTCCTTACTGACCCGGAGTTCTAGCTCTATTGTTGGAAGAGTCAATGTCTTGGAAATATGAAGTAAATACATTTTTTCTTTTGAAAACCAGATCTTTCTAAGACAGTAATCGTGAATAGTAATCTTGTTAACACTCAACAGTTGAATCAAATCTATATTTGTTGCGCATATCTATTGCAAGATATTAATTAGGAGTATGGTAAATTTGTAATTTGTTTGGGAGTTTTTTCATATACTTTGTAGAGAGGGCTGTTATTATTCAAGTAGGTCTTTCAGGAACTCCTGAGTAAAAGTCTGAGAATCCAGCTAATCCAGATGAGGTTTTGACAGTTGATTTTAACTTTCTAAATGTAAAACTAAATAAATAAAAAAAAAAAAATAGAATTTGAAGAGTATTTCAGACAGATTTCGGTACCCCACAAGTAAGGAAGCTCTGACTGTAGTTTAACATACTAAAATAAAATAATTTATTACTACCAAAGGGTGATGAATTCAAATAACAGCAGATTAGTTGCAGTGTTCTCTGTTGTTCCAAAGACATTTTTAATTCAGCTTCATATTGTTTTTCTTTGATTTACTTTTAAAAAAATCCAGTTTTGAATTGCAAATATAAGTAACTGGACAGTGCATACAGGTGTTCTTGATGGAGAATTAATTAGGAAGATAAACTTCTAAAAGTTTACCTTATGCTCATTTCAGATTACTGTGATAACACTTCAACACCTTTTTGTCCCTAAATGTAATGGAAGATAACTTTGAATTTTAAGACTTATGATTACGCTTAGCAAAAACAATTTTGCTAGAATTTCAGATTAGCAAAAACAATTTTGCTAGAATTTCAGATTAGCAGAAGCATGCCATTCTGCTGGAATAGATATATTTCAACAAAGTATTCATGAAGTACAGGATGGTGCTTTTTAGTGTGGAATAATTCAGGAATTGCCCTCAGATGTAGAAGGTGTGTTCATGTCTCTTCTCTGCTTGAGGTAGAGTGATCTGAGATGAAAATCTCTGCTTTGAGTCAGGCAGAAAAAGAACATGACCTGGCTCTTGCAATCCAGGAAGCATCCCTGCTGTTTAGTACATGCATTCATGCACATGCGATAACAGCGGGAACCATGAAACAATTCTTTTTCTATAGAGCTGTTCAAAGCAGCACCTGTGATACTTTGACGCTAGTCACAAACAGTGTTGGTTGTACTCTACTCAGCTCTGCTAGTGACACCATTTCAGGGAAACAAAAATGTTGGGCAAAGATTTCAGTTGCCCTCTGCCACGTTACACCAGGGTGGGGCCTTGCTTCTTTTGGTAGCTGTTTTCCCATAAAACTGTTGCTGCTTATTGACTTATTTTCAAGTCCCTTTATCGCTAGTAAATGGCACACGGTACCTCACCAGATATTTTGGATTTTTTACTTTACTAGCATAAATGAGAACACTACAAACAACCTCATTAGCATCCTTTGCAGTGGGCACAAAATATTTAAATAGTAAAGTGTGTGTTGAACAATTATTTGGGAGAAAAGTGCCTGTTGAACATTTATTACTGAGTTTTCTGGGGGATTCCTTACTGTCTGAATTAATCTCTTCAGCCATGCAAATTCCTGTGCTGGAGCATGTGCAGGAGCAAGAAAAGCACAGCAGTTGTCTTCATGTTACGTATCAGCTGTTCTCCCAGATCTCTGCAGGAGATCTTAGCACAAATCCTGTCGTGAATGGTTTGGCTAGTTTATCACTATGCTTTGCCAGTAATCTTGGTAAGGGCATAACACCTGCATTAGCCAATCCTTGTGCCTCTGTTCCTTTCTAATGATGCTACTTGTATTGCATGTAATAAGGATATAACTTTACACCTGCTCTCAAAGATTTGCTGGCATAGGCACTCCAGCTCTGACGTAGTATTTCTGATGTTTAGATTTTGGTCTTGTATTAAAAATTAGATAAAAGTCATAATGTCCAATTTTTGACACCGGAAAAGTATAGCATGTCCAGTGAAAACAAGCTGATAATTATGCTAATAAAATAAAGTACCATAACATGGACTGATGTTCAAAATACTGGGTTAGGGCTTCATTGTATGTGCTAGCGTTGTGTGGGAAGCTATAGTAATATCTTAGCTGTGCAGCTTACTGATAGCTACCGTTTGGTTTATAGGTAAGTGAACCTCAATAAATTCAAATAGTGAGATGTAGCAGTGGGTCAAGTCAATCATCTTGCTTCATTTTGAGTTCATTCATGCACTCTGATGCTTAACGTATAAGATGCTTTAAAATGCATAAGTATTTCAAATGATTCTCAACTGTCGATGAATTTCATTGCTTTTCAGAAGGAAGAATATGACTACTAGGAGATATTTTCAAACCCTAGACAAGATTGGGCACTGATCTGGAAAATAGTTCTGTGTTTCTTTTTCTCATAATTTACTAAAAATATTTGAAGACATCAGTATTTTGAAAGCTGAATGATTTAGAAAATCTGACCCTGAGGTTCCTGAATTCTTTTAGAGGTTGGCTCAAAAAAATTTTTTTACATCATTCTGGGTCATATAGCTTTGTGAGGAGTATAGTATAGAGTAGACTATAATAAAGAGGTGGTTCATTCTCAGAACTGATAATTCAGACATTCAGTGCAACTATTAGAATCTTTCAAAAGACCACTTTTTCTTTTTACTGTACTAGAATATGAATCAGCTTTTTTCTAAATTATACAAAATCAAACCCAGAGGCATTCTAGTTTTTTTTAAAGATGGTAATTAGCGCAGCTGCATCTTTTTCTTGCTGTAGATAGAGCTGTGGCAAACATGTAAGCTTGCTTATTGATCTTTCATTAAATAAATAAGAGGTCTCAGGCACTGAAGTTACCATCTTCACACATTGTAAAAAACACTAATGCTTTTCTTCTTGATCTGTACCCTGTTCTGCTGTTAGAAGATAAATGCTCACAAATAAGAATTCTATAGAAAGAAGATATCTAGTCAATTTTTTAGACACTGGGAATTTCCCATAGGATATTTATGACTATCGCATTCCTTGAGACATAAAATAAAGGAGATGGAAAAATGGGGAAGTCTGCTCCCACATTGAAGGCAATATATGTATAGCCATTGTGAGATTAAAGAATGTTTCCAGGCATAGTACATTATTGGTTTCTGTAGAATTCTTAGAGAGAATATACTGCTGGGCTTACCACATTTGTGACTTAGTAATTTTTTTTATAGTCTGAAAGTTTTAAAAAGTACACAGACTTTTCCAGTGATTTCTACAAGGATGTGATGGAAGTCTTTTTCCAGATATGTTTATATTCATTTTAGAATAATATAGTATGTTTGATTTCTCTCCTGACAGGTTTTTGCTGCTATGGTCGCTATGTGTTATAGATATTATATGTTAATACATTCTAAAAATATCTACATAGTAAAAATAACCTTTGAATATTGCATCTCAGGAGACCAGTGGTAGTTTCATATACCATGTCTTATTTGTAACCAGCCACTTGTGTGATGCTGGTCTGTCCCAGGGTAAAGTCCTGCAGGGGTGCTTAAATTTGAGATGACCCATGATCAGCTTCCTTTGCACCCAGTTGGCAAAATTGTGCGCGTTCAGTCTAGTAGCTAAAGTTACTTTTTTCCCGTAACTTTATGCTTGTTATTCTTCTGTACATAAATAGACACTAATGTGTGATGTATGGGTAGAAGGGTACTAATGTGGGCTTTATACAGTATTAAGCTGTCCAGGTAGACAGGCTTGAGAATTGTTTATATGGATTCTGCATAGCTCAGTATTCATTTCTGTCTTACACGCTGATAAATCAGCTTAGATTTCTTTTTAAGAAATAGATGTTAATAATTCTAGTGTCTGATTATGTCAGACTAGGCTCCTAAAAGCCTTGGTTTTATAGTTTATAACTCCCTTGCAAGGAGGAATGTTATTTATGATAATGAGTATTGTTTGTTTGTGAGCAACTTGATCTCGGATCTGAGCTGAGACCATTGTTCTCAATACACCTAAGAGCTGAAGCAAATTGGAAATGACGTTCAAAGGTTACATTTTAATCTTCGAGTTCCTTGTGCCTTGTTCAGAGACAACTTTCTGCTCAGAAAGCTCTCTTCACTTGGCTTGAATCTGAAAAGAAAATGTATTACATTTTAATACTGACACAAACAAATGAGTTGGTTTTACTTTCTGTCATCCACAAACCGCTATGTTTATAATACCACGAGTATATTAATGGACAGATTTAATGATATATATATTATTTCTGTCAGGATCCTCTAAATTACTTTTGCTACCACAAGGCACAAAATGATGATGTATTTCAGTGAACAAAGGAAGGTAGGTTACACTTTTAGTGCCCATAAATTCTTTGTTTTAAAAACATCAAGGCCTTTGATACAGTACAGTGCTTTTCAAGAGATTTGCTAGTAAAAATTAACCAGTGGGGTGGAAGAAGGTTTCCTGATGTGTCTACCTGTATCACATTTCCCCAGCCCATTTTCTTCCATTCTAAAGATTTCATTGCCTGACCTCCTGCTTCATTATGTTTCTCAGTTTTGGTGGATGCCAGCACAGCTAATGTGTTAACACGAAAAACATGCTAAACTGTGGAATATCATTACATTCTGGGGCCAGAATCACGTTACCATAATCTTGGAAAGCTTTTTGTGTCAAGTGATTTATTTTTTTTTTTATGTACTTCCCTTCTTAAAATGCCTATTATAGAAGTTTGTGCTACATATTTTAGTTGATTCCCATTTTCACTTCTGATAGTTGGTTGCTACCCGCCTGCTACTGTTTTGGTTTTTGTTTAGATCTGGAAGAGGTTTGAGGAATGGGGAGTTTAGGGTAGAAGTAAGAAAGAGGTTCATTTTTGTATTTATTTTGCCAGCTCTGTAAGGGACTTGATCACTTCAGCATTTCACCATTAGTTCGTGGCTCTGTTGCCATCCAAAAGCTGGGAGTGTTGTTAGAGATTGACAGTGATTTCAGAGACTGTAAATAATGAGGAGAAATACTTTTAAGAGTTGCAACCTGAACACCTATGTAAAAAGTATGTAGTGTTACCAAACCAAGCTTTCAGAAACTAGGAAGGAGCAGTTACTCTTTACTGTGCTGCCTCCACTTAATTGCTTGGGAGAAAAATAGTATACGCTCATGAAATTAATATATAAAAAGAGAGTCAACTAAAGGTTACAAGGGCAGCTTGGTATTGTGCAATTGTTTAGTATTCAAAAGCAAATACTTGGCATTTCAAAAGTATATTTTAGTGTAGTTTTAAAACAGAAGTTGCTTTTAAATTGTATCTCAGAAATATATCTACACCCTCATTTCTTCCTCTGTTGTTGTCATGAGCAAGATTCAAATCTTCTACCCATATAAAAGATCTCCGCTTTGTGAATCAACAGTAAGTAGATGGAAGTAATGGGCAGTTTATTTAGATGAAGCTGAAACCAAAGGTATCCTTTACAGCAGTCAGCATAAGAAATCACAGAAAAAGAAAATTTCTGATCCTCCTTTCTCTGAAGTTACTGACAGGAAAAAATAGCGTAACTGTGGTAATTGTGTACTTAGTGCTGCACTATGTTGTGTAATTGTTACCTGTAAAGGTTTGTTTTGTTTAGTTTAGCTTTTTAAGTCATAGATTGGTAAGAAGACATTCTGTTTCTAAAAATGAAGTATGTTTCAGTGGTACTGTGCTGTATTTACTGTCAGAAATTTGGAAAGGTGATTTGGAAACAGAATGAGCCTTCATAATTTATCAAGCAAAATATCAGTCTCTTGAGGGAATACCACAGAAAGTAAATGCCCCACTCCTTTCTAAAAAAAAAAAAAAAAAGTCGGTTTCCAGGCATCCTATATACACGCTTTTGCCATCAGATACACACACAAAATCAAATCTGTAGCTTCTTAAAGATGTCTTTACTCCAATCTTTTAGTGAAGATTTGGGCTATTTGATCTTCTCGAAAGACCTTGGTTTCTTTTCTTAGACCTTGCTGCAAGTAAAAGAATTCTGAAAAGAAAATGGTCTCCTGTGAATGCATTGCAAATAGAAATAGTTTCCTCTTTCTATTTTGAGCTCTACATCAAGTAGAGTAATCTTAGACTGTAGTTTGTAGTACTTTTTAATTATTCTCACCAGTATTTTCTAATCTAACATGAGAGCCTTTTGGAGAAGAGAGGGACATCATATGTCTTGTATTGTTTTGGGTTTTGTTTGGCATTTGTTTTGGTTGAACTTAAATGTTTGGTATATTTATTTATTTTTTATTGTGGTATGAGTAAGAATATATTGGTTGTATTTTCAGCTTGATACATTTTTAATTTATGGCAAAGACAAGTAGAATTTCGTTTAGCCTTCTGTTTGTGAGTTGTTAATTTGAGTAAATAAAATTCCAAATAGTAAATAACAGTTAGTTGAAGATTACAGACTGTGTGCAAATGGAATAAATTTGTCAAAGTGTTTTAAAAATTTAAATAATCAGACAATTTGTAAAAGCAACAAAAAAATTTATGGGAGGGGGGTGGGGGTGAGGGTTGCGTGTACTAAATTATTTCCTGCAAGCTGTTTACTTATGTTTGTTCATGATATAATCTAGTGTTTCAGACCAGATGCCATTCTTCAGAAAATGAGTTAGATATGAGAAAGATTATTTGGATTTAAGTTGTACAATGGGGTGGCAATTACAATTGACTAGATGATTAAAAAGAAAAAAGAAATCTTTGAATCTAAACAAACAAGATAATGCAACTCTTTAACTGAAAGGGTGTTGAACTGTTCCCACAGTGTTGACTGACTCTAGAGAATAATTTGCCTCACAAATTCAGTAATTTCACATGGATCTTCTTTACTCTGTCCTGCAGCATTTTCCTTGTTTAGAAGTATAGGAATCTTAATAAAAGAGTAGAAACACCATAGTAATATAACGCAAAAGGGGACTTGGGAAAAGGATCTGGGCAGTTTTACATTCAATAAAGAAATACAAATCCAAAGCAAGATTCTGAGAAGGAGGGTGGGATGGGGAGTAGGAAAAGGAAAAAAAAAAGCCCACACCACAGATGCTCAAGTGTTCATTACCCAAATCTTTGCAGGAAGCGATTGAATAGAATTACCTACAAAGAGAATGTGGCATTTTAACATTATACAATCATGTTCCTCATGGCAGGTGACATCTATCTCCTTGACGGAGACTGTGTCTCAAAAATACATTCACCGAGCTGTCTATAAATTCAAATAAACCCTGCAATTTAATTTTCAACATATCCATATGTTTGAGAATCAAGCTTTCAGCAGTCAAGTACAGTTTGTGTTGATACTACTGTACCCAGTGAATAAGGAGGAAACAATGCAGTGCCACTGCAGCTATAGCCAGGTTTGGCAGGGGGCTGCAGGAGAGAAAGGATTCGTCCCACTGTTCTGGGTCTGATTCAAGATCCAGTGAATAGAATTTCCCAGAAGTTCATCCTTTCTTGTTTGGTCAAACGCAACATTTTTCATGGTTTAGTTCATGTCATTACTTACTTAGAAACACAAAGAACCAAATGTGTCATTGTGTACCATGGAAATGCAGCCAAGAATCTTTTAAGATAAAATAAAACCTTTAATTCTTTAAGAAAAATAATACAGTAGAATGCGCATTCATTTAACTTCTTAAGTATATATTTTCAGAATATCTGATCAGTTATATTATGTGCAAGAGAGAGAACACCTGAGACAGCTGCTGTAACAAAAGGAAAATGCAGTAGTTATTTTTCGGTTTTCAAAAAGGCATTTCCAAAATAAGTCCCATTCCTTTGTGCGTGTCTGATTGTATTTTTGCTAATGAAAAATATTATCTTCTTATAAGCTATATGAGGGCTGAAGGAACAGCCTGAAATAATGAACAAACAAGTAAAGATTTTTACTGAGGATTCATTTGCTCTTCTGGAATGTGACAGATGCCATAGGTTGAGAAATGTAGTCTTATAATGGTAGGTCTATTCACACAGTCAGTAGGATCCATGAGAGTGTGTTGGGATCAGCCATAAAATTCCTAATAGCTTAAAGCATTCGAAGATGCCTGTGACAGTAATCACCAGCAGAGCTACAGAATGTTGATTGGGGTATCAAGTGCTCAGTGGTTTCATTCCAAGTTTTTAGTGCAACCCGTGGCTTTATAGTGGTAATGTGAAATTTTGGGTTGAAGCATACCAGAACAAAAGCTGTTAACTTGACTATCTGTTAGGTCTAGATTGGGTCCGACACTATAAACCTGAAAGGGGAAGGCAAAAACTCATCCTACGTATCTTGCTCTACCAAGATCTTAGTGTTGGGAGGACATGGGAGTTCAAATCAGTTCACCCACTTGTGTGCTCCTGAAGACAGTTAACCCCAGGCAGAGTTTTGACTACATTTGTGTGAATAAAAAAGGAGTAAGGAACATCCTCTATTCAGTGAGGTGGATTCGCCTCACTAGGTCTCAAACTTTATTCGGATAGTCTGGAAATGTCAGATTCTGTTAAACTCAGCAGTCAGGATCCAACCTGTGACATACGGCTGCAAAAGCTTTTGTAGAGCTGGCAAAGTATTGTCTCACATTTTGCCCCTGGTATTTAAGGTTTCTGTCTTCATTTGCATACTTCAACCTTTTAAAGGCCAAAGTTGGGATGTGTCCGACTTCTAGAACAATGAACATTTGTACAACATAGAGTGAATTTTGGTACTAAAATGAGTAAAAGTCAGTACTCAGGTTCTCCGGGGTCAGCTCTTTTTATCAGGGAGAACATGATGATCTCCCATCAGACCATTAGTGGTTTGTAATGTAATAGGTAAGAAGATACTAATTTTTAATGTCTTGGATTATATCATACTATTTCTGTTCTTCAGTAACAAACTTTCTGAGCTGTCCAAAAGTGCCAAAAGTTTGTTATTGATAACTGTTAAGGCTATAATAGTTAGTATGTTCAATAAATTTTCCCTGCCAGGTATATATTTAATCACTTTTTTTTTTTAGTAGAGGAGAATTTGGTGTTGAATATTTTGATACATCTAACATTAAGAAGTTAGACATGTATAGATAGCTAATAAATTATGAAAATACATATTTAGATGACCTGATGTTAAGATACATGTTCTCGTGTCATCTTCATACTCTTATTGTGAGGCCTTCAGATTTGAACCCTGGCCACTGATATTTTTTGAGATAATAGAACTATGTTGACTTATCCTGCCAAGCATGTGGTCCTTGAGTTTGTGGAAGTTTCTGCATAATGTTTCAGTAAACATTTCACTGATGTTAGATAGAAGGATTTTGTTGTGGAACAACTACACAGGATACTTTATCTTATTCACATCTAACACAGAACCTTCTTAGATTTGTGGGGTTTTTTTTAAAGGTGCTAAATTATTTTAGAAGAAATTAATTAATTTTAGTCCTTGAAAACAGTCCTGTAATGTGCAGTTACATTCTAATCAGCTGCAATTTTCTAATCTTTCAATTTTTGTCAGCCAGGATCCATCCATATGTACAGGAATTTTCTTAAGTCTTCTGTTGTTGTTGTTCGTTCTTTTTTCAAAAATATTTTAACTAAAAAACAAGGGAGCAAACGTTTAAAAAAAATGCAGTTGTGTAGCTTTGAAAATTTATTGCACAGCTGGGGGCATTTAAAGAACTTAATTAACAAGCTCCAGCCTTAACAGTCTCTCTCTTTAAGGGAAAAAAAAATCAGTTAAGGTTTGTCCAATTAAATTTTAGGAGAGTTTTTTGATAAAAAAAAAAAAGCTGTGATTGTGAGCTTACAGTTTAAAAAGAGAAGCTCCAGGATAATGAAAACTGATTAATTCAGTGGAAAGCTGTTCTGTGCATAGTTTCCACAAACTCATAAGCACTTGGGCATTTTTAGCCCAAATTTAATTATAGCCTTTGATAATCAGGCTTCGCTCAAAAGAAATCCCCTTCTTCCCATAATACTTGATGATGTAATGCTCTATTATAACCCAGAACTCTTCCCCCAGCACCAAAAACAAGCCGTCTTCATGTCAATGGAAAAAAAAGGTGACCTCTCGGAGTTTTACATTTCATGTTCTGCAAACTGATATAGATCATCCAAGGCTGTGTTGGTTTTGGGAGCTTTTTTTGTTGTGTTGTGGGTTGGGTTTTTTGTTGTGTTTTTTTTTTTTTCTTTTTTAATTTGCTACTGGCTGAAAACAGCTAATAAAGGCTCAGTTCAAAGCCGTCTATTTCTTAGTGGGGGGGAAAAGATGTTATTCTGACATCATTGCTCTGAATGAGCAGCCTGCGGTTCATACAGTATACGCTCCCCTGGAATGACAAATTTTCTGCCTTTTTCTTGGGGGGAATGTTCAGGCAAAAGGAAAAAATGCATAAGAGAAGCAAAGAAAATTCATTTGTATAAGCTGGCCCCCCTACTGTGGAATTTTCAATTATATATATCTAATTATGGCTGTCAGTTGATGAATTGAGAAAAGACATTTTTTGTCCCCCCTCCTTTTTTTTGTCTCTTCGTCATCTCTTCTGTTAGAATGATTATAGCACACTTACACAACTAATTGCCTTACTGCTTATTAGTGATACAATTATGCAGGCCAGACTCCTTGTGTGAACAACCATCTGCAGAGAAAAAAAAAGTGACACTATTCAAAACTATCCATAATTTAACCAGTGTTATTCCAATGCACTGAGCTCAGACAATTGTTGGGCCTTCATATTTCATACCCACCCTGGAAAAAGAGGGTTGTGGGTTTTTTTCTTTTTTCCCCTCTCTTTCTCTCTTTTTCTCTGTGCACTGATTCACCTCTTTAGACCCACTGTGAATTGGAAAGAAAGGAAGAGAAAAAAAGTGCTTCATATGTCAACAAAAAGGAGGGAAGTGAAGCATGGCTAATGCCCATTCCTCCTGTGGGCAATTTTTCTTCAAATTTTATACTAACAGGCATTTTTTTCTGCTTTAGAAACAGTTGAGAAAGTGCAGATGTCCTGACCACAGAAATCTGTGTATGTACATTTGTTGGCTTTTAAATGGTTTTAAAGCAACTGATGTACAACACAGAGCAGAGTAGAAAGTTTGTAGTGCATGTAATTGGTTCTTAGGAGAATGGGAAATGAATGTCTTTATATCACAGCTCCCAGAGTGGTAGGTGTTAGAAACCAAACAGGTGAAAATGCAGGAGTCAAAACAAAGCTTTGTGTGTTGCTGATTAAGCTAATGTGGAATATTTAAATGTCTAAAAGATACTACTTTTAAGCAGTAGCTTAGAGATAATGTCAAAATGGCTGCTGAGGAAGGGGGGCGGAGAATAGCTTTATTTTTGTCATTTACCTTAGTTTCTCTGTACGGTTGTACTTGTCAAGTCTCTGAAATGTCAGTCTACTGTTACTGTATTTTCAGAATAAGTAGGAAGAAAGTAAGTTGTTGTGGAAACCAGAATTTCTTTTTCTTTTTTTTTTAAGTCAGAATGAGAATACAGAAACATACTTAGGAAGAAAGAGCAAAACTTTGGTGTCAGTCCCTCTCAACATGTGTTGCTGAAAACTCGTAATTCTTTTGGCTTACTAGAATGTAGTCTGACTGTAAAATAAGGAAGAATGAAAACATTTACAATCAGTCTTGGAGGTACAGTTACAATTATCTTGGAGATACAGTTAAAAATACACAGTTCTTGTATTTCCAGACTTCTAAAAATATCAGTGTCTCTGTCAAGGAGAAGCCATGACGTGGCTTGAAAGAGGAAACTTGCCATTCCCTCATCATTCTTCTCACTCTTTCCAGTGCTGTTTGACTGTCATCCTTACAGCAAATATAGACAGAAGTATACACGTTTATGTTTTTGCTTGTACTTCTAGAACTTTTTGGCTTTATAGGTGAGTGTTCTGATATAAGCTTTGGCCTGGATTTGGACCTCTGGATCTTGGAGACTTAGGGTTTAGAAATTTAGTTCTTCATCCTGAGTCATTCAGAGTAAGTGTAGTGTCATTTATCTGTAACAATTTTAATGCAGTGCCCTGTTATTGTGAGCATGCTTATTAGAACAAGAATGAGCTCTATTTGTCTTCAAATAGGATTCCTGCAGTTTTGTTCATGGAGTCTCTGAGGGGGCTCCTTTAATCTCAGTGATTTAAATGCACGTTCAAAACTGAGAACTCCAAATTCCTTAAAAATGGCATACTTCTAATGTTCAATTTATATCGGGGGGAGTTACAAATCCAGCTTCTAATGATTCTAGTCCTGAACTTCTCAACCTTGAGTCCTATCAGCTACAACAGGAAGGAAGAGAAGCACTGCCTTGCAAATTCATGTTTTACTTATGCCTCGGTTTCATGGAATGGATCGTTTCCACTTTCAAATAATTTTTTTTTTGGGACATGCATCTAAGTGCCATAGTGGAGGACTGTGCTTCTGCAGTTTGTCTGGTGGTGGTATTATCTGCTGTGTGATTTCTTTCATCTTCAGTACATCAGTACAAGAGTTCCGAATAATGCCAATGAGAATCTTGCATTGGAAAAGCTTGCAGGCTGGAAGTTAATATGTTCTTAAGGGTATTCAAGTTTACCTCACCAACACTATCTGTGATGCAAAAGCTGAGTAACTCCATTTTGGTCTTTCCTTTCTGTTCTGGAAAATAAACCCTATTTTTCTGCATTCTGAAATTACAGCCTAAATCAGAGGAATAATAGTGGACATGGTTAATTGTTCTGTACCTCATAGAATACTCGCATATCAAAACACCTTGTGTTTCTGACTTTAAAATGTACTATTAATACTTCAGGCAACCTGACCTTCTAAGAAGCTTTACAGATTTTCTTCCTCACTTAAGTATGGATGACAAAATATCTTTGAGCTGTCTCAGCTCTGTAATAACTGGTGCGCTGCTCCCAGCAGTTAAAAGTTGTGATACCTTATGTTCCTCTCAAAGCATGTATTTTTGGTACTCTGTAGAGAGAAAAATGGACAATCTAATTGTGCAGATTGGGAAAAAAAAAAAAAAAAACCACCAACCTTCTGATCAATATGGTATGATGAAATGTCTGGAAATCATCTGGACATCACATACCTGAATACTGGAGATCCCAAAAGGCAGATTAAAACTTTCTGATGTTATAGCCTATTTCATAGTTCCTGGAACCTTCACCATGATGTTGTAATGGTTGTGGCAATAAAAACTGCATCAAACAACAAGAAGCACAAAAATGTTGGTAGTATTTAAAAATTGTATCATCATGCATGCATGCAAGGCAGCTGAAGTATGCAGAGACAGCTTTAATGCTGGCGTATCCCACACTTTGTGTACCTTACTTAGCATGCTACAGAATTTTTTTGGATAATTTCTTGTGTGCATGTCTAGACTGTCTTGAAGCAATCTAAGAGCAGTATAATATGTAACTTCACATAAGCTTATTTATCTGACAAAAGCATACTCTGCAAATAGATTATTTTCCCTTCACTAGTTTTATCTCTCTTTTACCCACTCCCAAAAAACATACAAAGCATGCACAGGCTTAATAGGTGCCAAGTATGGGGATGTGTTAAAAAGTACTACTGCAGCATTTCCTTGCACTTTGGGAAAACTCACAGAAAATGGCTCCACAAAGGGGCTGGAGGTGTGACAATGGCTGAAGGACAGTTATTTAAACACTATTCTTTACCACCAGAAGCTAATTCTTAAACTTATTCAGTATTTGTGCTACTAAAATATTTAGTGAATTTAATTACTTAGAGACTGTCAGGAAGAATTAGCCATAGGAACCTTCTCATTTGCAAAGAACTTATGCTAATAAAAAGTAAAGAAAAAAACAAGAATGAGAGAGAGAAAACAAGCATGGAGGTGCAGATATGCCTGGTATCATTTCAGATAGCTCAAGGTTTTCCAGAGGAGTTCTCCATGTATTTTAGAAAAGTGGGTAGGGCACACTCTCATGTTGTGGGAAATCTTGGGGATTTTCCTTGTTTTTTTTTTTTAATTTAGGACATGAACTTCCAAATTTTCTAAAATTTTGATGAATACCTCTAATCACCAAGTTGTTGAGTGGGCTAGATGTCATGCTTTCTGTCAGTTTTTTCATGGTAAATGACAGAAGGTATTAGTTTTGTTTCTCATTGAAAAGCAGCATAATTCAAGGTCTTAATTTTTCATGAAACAGATGCCTTGTTCCCTACTGAACCCTGCTGTTAAGGAGGTGTGCTTTTTTTATGAGTTCCATTATTATCCAAATGCCTCCTCTTGAGTCTCCAATAATTTCTGTGATGTACCCTAATGGTTTTGTGTTTTGAAGAAATCCAGTGGATATGCATGGAATTCATAAACGCACTTAGCTGTTCCTGCAAATCATATGATTTTAACATCATTTAGAGGTTGTTGGGGTACTTTCTTTGCAATCCACTTCAATGTACAGAATCTTTCATAGGAAACGTTGGATTGTAAGGGACCTCCATTCTCTTCAGTTTCAGCTAGTGAGTTGGGAACATACTGGAATAATCACAAGCTGATATTTTATTTGCCATTTTCTCCTCCTCTGTAGATAATAAATTAACTATAAAGCATGTTTCACAGTCCTTCTAGTTTCTGGTATTACACTGGGAACCAGCCTTGGAAATGTATACACATTTGCTGTCTGCTGTTTTGAACTTTTCCCTATGGATTTTGTGCTTCTCCTATGGAGTTCCATGCACGCTGGGTAGTAACTCAGTTGCATCAATGGGAAACATGTTTGGCTCTGCAGAGTTTTCTTCCCCATACTGCTTCTGTGTGCTGTTTGTGGGGACAGATAGTCAGGTTGGGAACAGGAAAGTCTGTTTTGCCACTTTACTATGAATAGCTACTGTCAGGGTTTATGATCTGGTTCTACATAAAATATTAGAATTATTGAGAAGTAGAATAAAAATATACTTTGTGTGAGGGGGGAAAAAAGAATGGGTTTTGAGGTAAAATAAACTGCTGAACCAAACAAAAACTCCATCGCTTTTGACACAAAATCACTAAGATTACATAAAAAGTGAGAGGCTTAAGTTTTCTCTGGTGAGAGGAGAACTTTCAGGTGTTTACTTAGCTTTATAGAAATGATTCTAAAAGACTGCTAAATATGTACTTATATTCTGAGGAAAAATTTTGTATTTCTCTGAATTAGATCTTGAGAGCACTTTTATGGAAATTTTTTCTTTGGTTTTTTTGTTTGTTGGTTTTTTTTCCTCTCTTGGCTTTGAAGAGGGTAAAACAAATACATGAAGCAAACTGATTAAACAATAATTTTTTTTCACCAAAGATGAGAACTTTTCTGAACAATTCTTGTGCAAGAAGTGTTCAAGAATGTTTCCCATAAATAATGTCAAAGTTTGTTGAGGTAGGTATAAAGTCAATAAAATAGCTGACAAAAGATGGAATGTTAGAATTTGGGCAAGAAAATTCCAGACACGACTCTGATAGCAGAAGAATTGAGTCTTTCACGTCAGCAATCTTTTAATTTTGAATTTTTTAAAAAAAGTAAAAAGGAAAACTAAAAAATAGTTACCGTTGCCAAGTATCTGTCCCTGAGAGTTTAAGTAGGAGTCTGAACCTTAGAGCAGAGGCACAGAAAGTTGATTGCTTTAACTTTGACTAAGAAAACGAACTTACTGTTACCTGCAACTTTTTTATATCTTTCAATATCTGTCAACTCTTCTAATATCAGTTTAAAACAACTCTTACAAAAGCTTTATTATGGTATTATTTACAAATATTCTTCTTGTTAAAGCAACTTAATCTAGAAGAAATTAAATTGTACAAATTTACGTGTACTACCCAGTATCAGAGGATTTAAATGAGGATATATTTGGCCTGTAATTTTTTGTACTGCTGCAGTAATTCTGCAAAAGCCTCTGGAGCATGACATTCAAAACTAAATTACATTAAGATCGTTATTTTTGCTGTAAGAATTGTAACAATTTACATAACCTTTGAAACAAATGGTATAAAATTATGAGAATAAACATATTCCAGGACTATTTTGAGTGATATATTACCTATATGAAAGAAACTATTTCTCATGTTTAGTTTTTTAACACCTTACAAAAGGTGTTATCTGGTTTAGATATTCATCTGAACTGAAGTTAAATGAAGATTAGCTGTAAAATATATATTTTTTTTTATCAGCAAAATTAACTGCTGAAGCAAATTTAGCTGTTGACATGGCAGGTTTACCACCACTTCTTCAAAGTAGATGGTCATGATACTTCATTTCTGACTTATAAATGTATTAATGCATCTTTTGTAGGAAAGATCTCCAAAAGTAGCAGCATGACAAGATTAAATATTGGGAGGGGGTCGGGGAGGGGGGAATGAGTTATAAGTGACTGTATATATGCATATACACAGTCTGTATAAGCATTTACATGTATATACACAACAACCTATACAGTATTCCCTGTGCAATGCCTTTAGCTTTTCGTGTTCTATTTTTTGAGATGGCAGTCTGTAAACCAAAACAACCCCAAGTGTATTTGTATGACCCTGTGTTAAATCTTTAAAGCATTTAATAAATAAAAAACCACATACCCTTCTCCCAGAATCTCTAATATTAGAACATGTACAGTGAGATACCATAGTTACTTTTGATAAATCAGACATTGCATTTCTTTTTCCCCGATGTTGTTAATTTTCATGTAGACCAGATCTAATCTGGGGACTGACATGATTATACCAACACAGGGACCTTAAAGAAGTCATGTGCTGTCACCAGTATTAAAGTGTGGGGAGAAAAAAAAATCATGGCAAGTGAAATAACTTGCTTTGGTTGAGAAATCACTTAGCCTGTCATTATTTTACACAACCAAATACAGTGCTGACCATAATCTGCTGCCTTTCAAGTAGGAAAAAATACATTACTTATGCAGTGAATGTTTTTAATGTAACAAAGAGAAGGAATAAAAATGCCTTACAACAGTTTTATTAAAAACAAATTCCCACAGTAAATACATATACACTCTGGTACCATGGTGAAACAGCCAAAGACATCACTGTTAAGTGCTATGGGAAGTACTTATAAATTACTTGAAATAAAAAACATTGTTGCCTGGACATCAGGGTTGAAATGCTGCAGTTTGTAATAAATTAACACAGAACTTCACTTCCCCTCCTCTAACAAAGCAGCCATTTGTCTGAATAACCCACATTCAGCTGTGAGTTATATTTTCACAACTGCAACTGCATTCATTTGCAAATCATTCTCCAGTTTTAATGCTCAAGTTTTAAATACCTTAAGAACTAATAAATAAAGCAAAGTAGAGCAAACAGTTGGCTTGTAGCCTAAAAACTGGCCTAATTTCTGGGGGGTTTTCTTTCTTCTTTTTCCTCTTTCACAGTAATTTGTACATGTCTGACATTTCTTTAAGCTGTGTTTTGTTTTTAGTCTGAACGTTTTTTCACAATATTTAAATTTAGTGAGAACATTTCATATCAGCAGCAAAAATAAAGACTACAGTTATTCAGTTTTGAATATTAAAATGCTTGTAAGGATTTCATTCCTTGACTAGTTTAGAATAATCTTTGAGTTACCTTGAGATTTTTCTGTTGTAAATCACTTTTATCTCTTGCAAACAGGTTTTTATTTTTATTGATCCTGGACTTTATGCGGAAGTTTTACTCTTGAGAATGAGTCTCTCATTTTCATAGATTAATTTTAAATATAAATCA
Organism: Calonectris borealis; assembly: GCF_964195595.1. Classification (NCBI taxonomy): domain Eukaryota; kingdom Metazoa; phylum Chordata; class Aves; order Procellariiformes; family Procellariidae; genus Calonectris; species Calonectris borealis. Next base: position 6,614,457 of record NC_134323.1, read on the forward strand.
GAAAGCTATTCTCTATAAGGGAATCTGCTTTCATTACCTGTTGGGTAAAAACAAAATGCAATACTTTATGGATATTTAAATAAACTCTCTAAAGTAGTACGATAGAAACATTTATTTACAAAAGTTGAGTTTTGAGGTTATTTTCCTGGCATAAATGAAGACTGGTTTCTATAGATAGAATCTTAGGCTTTGTTCCACTTACTCATTTTGTTTTGAATAAATTCCTGTGGGCATGCCTGAAAGGGTTGGTAGTCATTTTCAGGAAGTGAAATTTAGGGAACAAAGTTCCTTGCAGAGACTACTTTGGTTTAGAATTGATCAAGCTTTCATAAAAGAGGATTTGAAACACTTCTAAAATCTCTTTTCTCCTTTTGTGAGGGTAGCCCATCTGCATGGCGAAGTGTTTCTTAGTGTAAATAGTGTCCCGTGAATAGAAGTATACAATTTTAATGCAAAACCTTAATTTACAAAAATATGTTGCATCCATATTAGTTAGCATTTTACTTACTACTTCAGAACTAACAGTATCAGCTAAGAGTCAATTATTTGAAACTATTTCTTTTAACTGTAACTGCTTGTTTGTAAAAGGCTACAGCAGTTTTTGAAGAAAAAGCATTCTGGTCCCAGTTCCTTTCTGCACATCATTCCCCCCACCCCTACCCCCCCAGTTAAATGCATGTAAATCAGCATGCCAAACATCTATGTGCTTATAACTTGGAAATAATCTCATCTCCCTGCAGATTTCAACAGATAGGCTGCAGTGCCTTATTTCATATCACATCTATGTTAATCTGAGAGTGAAGGAGGCAGTTCTACATACCTCTTCCCTCCTCCCCTCCATTTAATTTAGAGATACACGTGTCGTCTTGCTGATCCAATTTAAAGCTGTTCTATTTCTCACCATCTGCAATAGAAAATTATCTGTATTTTACTAGATCTCTCCTTCTGAACCAAATGGAGAAGGAAAAATTGAAAATACCTAGATGACAAGGTGGGAAGGGAAGAGACTGACACTTTTGAGACCAGATTACTTAGATTGCTTTGGCTGTGACATGAAACTGCTGCCAGTGAGGTACATTGTGGAATTGAAGATGGGTTGAGAAAGTAAAATTCATCTTTGAAACGGAACTTCTAGATATGATGCTGTAACTCCTTAGGCATTTCTGTAGTCTCTCTATTGAAGAAACTGGATGCAACTCTTCAATTAATGGATAATTTATTTCTTTTAGGTAAATGGGTTTTGTTTAACTATCCATCCTATGGCCTTGCCTCTGGTAAGTTCCAATTATATTCAAGGCTATCTTAAGCAGGCAGCATTTTCTTACTAAAGGAAATGAAGGGTATGCAGGTATCCTACTACATTCACATAGCGCAGATCTCTGTAAAGTGGTACAGGCTGCCATGTGTACCAGGTATCATTTTAACCTGTGCAGCACTAATGTGTAATACAATTATTATGTGTATACTACAGAGTCAAGCCTTGCTCACCTAATAAAACCAATTCCTTCAATTTAAACAAAATTATTGAAAAGAAGTAAAGCAAGACTTGTCTATGAAATTTGCAAGGAGCTTTTCTATTGTATAGCATCAGTTACTGAAAGGATTAAAACCCTTCATGTGCACCTTTCGTAAATTCTTAGCAATAAATAATAAATATCAAATTGCAAGTACATTTTCATTATGCACATGAATGTTCATAACAGTGAAAAATTGAGTTACTTTTATTTGAGAGAGATTTGTATGAGGACAAAAAAGATTGGGGTTAAGATTAAAAGGTAATGGTGTGACAGGCTTTAGCTAAGACAAAACCACTTCTCTAGTTAGCAGAGTAATTTCAGCAATACATCTTCTGTAATTTTTTTTAATCACTTAGTGATTACTTGTGTGGTGCTATTTGATTCATTGGCCATCAGTAGCTGATTAAGATTCTATGCTTAGGCCATCATTACTTTTCAACAGGCCGCCCATATGGTGTTAGTGTTGAGCCAGTGCAAATCCCTCAGCTTAGCAGTGTACATTCTGTTAAAGAAGACTACGTGAAATGCTGACATTAGCATATGTTCTCCTCTTATTCTGTTGACCTTTATCCATGGCATTACACTACCACTAGATCTTTGGAGTTGGTCCAGTAAGAAATTGGGTTGAAGTTATAAAATTAGCCATCTGTCTATTAAAAACTTTACTGAGCCAGCAAGTTGGAACAAATGAGCACAATGATGCAATGAAATGTAACTATCAGTTATTAGGTGAACTTTGGTTTTGATTTTCTGTATGTTTTCTTTTCTTTCAATTATAGATGGACTTTTTTCCATAAGTCTTCCATTGTGATTTCATGTGAGTATACATGCATGGTTGATGAGAACCTATGTCTTTAAATGTATTAGGCATTAATTTTTTCCTGGATGTTATTCCCATCTGATATTCTGAAAATCTCCCTCTGATCATTAATAATAAAAGTCTTTTTTAAAATTAAATTAATTATATAAACTTGATATGCCTGAAATATCTCTTAAGGATGGGTGAAATTTTTCCTTTCAGTCTGGTTTTCTTTTCAGTCTGGTTTCTGTGATTTTCATTCTAGAAGTACTGCAGAAATATATAATAACTTAAAACATGGTTGCAATAGTGATAATTAGTTATTCAGGAGCTACAATTTCAAAGAGCTTGAATACTTTCCCTCTTCGATTGCAAGATCTCTATTAAAAACAGGAACTACAGTAGCTTGGGCTATAAAAAGCCTAGTGGAGCATTTTTGAAAAATAATTCATTTCCTAATTAACAAAATAGTGTTTGTTTATTTACAGTAGATAAAATGTTTCTATCAGGAAACAGCCTGCTAAGACTCTGCAGCTAGCTTGCAGTGCTGACAGCAGATCATCTGCAGTTTAATTTAATACATTTACTAAATGAAGTGGGTAAATAAAGCGATGTTAAACAGCTACTTCCCAGCCTCTGATAGTTTTACTTCTCTCCAGTGGTCAGAAGCGCTGATGAATGATTCCCCTTCTTTCCGTTTGCCTTGTTTACAGGAGGCTCCCATGTTCCAACATTGTTTCAAAGGGTGCCATGTTGCAATTATGATTGATGAAATTACATTGGCCTGTCACACCTCACTTTATCTGCTCATCTATCTCTTTAAATGCTGTGTATGTTACTGTCAGGGATTATTTTACTCAGAGTATTACTTTATGCCTTTCCGAATGCATTTTTTGAGTGTGGTATGTGGTCACCAGTCACAGCAAATGGAATAACTGAAGAATGACAACTATGTGTGTTTTGGTCAAATTCTGGACTAGTGAAATCTGATTTCAGTAGGTCAACAATTCAGTTCCAGCCAAAAATATGGTTACTTTTTCTTTCATAAAACATCTTATTGATTTTTTTTCTTAAAATCATCATATATAAAGTCAGGATCACATTATGCTTTTTTTGTTAGGAAAGTATTTTCATTTTCTAATAAAGTGGATTTAAGGGATAATTTGACCTTTTTTTGAGGCAGTTGTTCTTGCTTGAGTCACTCTTGGTTCTTCATCCTGTTACAGGCTTTATGTAGGTAGATGATAAACCCAGAGGAAGAAACAGATTTGAGTTAATAACATATCCAAAGGTCAATATTTTACCAAATATGGTACTTAAACCAAAGGTGACTTTAAAATGCTCATCTTTGCCTCATCATTTTTAACCCAAATCCAGTTTGCCAGGTGAATCTCAGAAAAAGCTGTAACCATAATGGAGGTATTGAACTCAGTAGTAGGAAGTGCTTAAGCCACTGCTTCTTGCCAGAAAAAGTCTCATGAATTTACAGCTTGAATCACAGACAGATTTATACAACGTTATACATGAGGTCTAGGACAAAGCAGAGAAGATAACGCAGTTTTCCTCCTTTTCAGTCATATGCCTTAACCAGAAGTCCATCCCTATTATTAAGTGTTCAAGTATTTTTCATGGAAGGATTAAAATGTCCATTTATCTAAGGCTGGGCTCTTTCTTTTATACCTTATAATGAGTCTTGGTAATTAATTCCAAAGATGATTACTTATCAACTTTGCCTATTTTCCATATGGAATTCAATTCTATACCCACAGGTTTTACAGGTAAAATCCAGCTACTTCGGTTAAACCTGGTAATGCAGTGGTGGATATTAGAATGATACTCATTTAGATGAACTCGTGGTAACTGATTTGCTTCGCAGGTACACCACTGCAGGTACACCATGGCTCTAATTTGTGGACTTTGTGTTTAGGAGTCTAGTTAGGAGAGGAGTCCTTGCCTCAAATAGCACTTTCATTGCCCTGGGGCTGAATAGTGGTACTCTGATGTTAGTTCCACATTTTAACAGCTAGAGTCAGAAAAATAAAATTTAAAAGTTTGTAAATTTATAAAATAACTTGGAAACTTTAGCAGCATACCTTAAATGGATGCTGAAAATACTGTTCTGTAGATACTAGGTAGATTAAGCCAATAAAGTAAGGGTTTGCAATAACAGTGATTAAAAAAAAATTTTAAAAAAACCCTATAGGAATACAAAAAATCTGATTCTCTTGTAGGGAAAGAGTGAGTTAACATGTTAATGCCTCCTTCCCCTCCCTCCTATTAATCAAGGAATTTAAAAGGCTTATGAAAGAGGTCTGTTCTCGATATATGGTGAGCAAGATGAAAAGGAAGTATTTTTTCATTAACTAGTACTAATCTATTTCAATGTTGTAAGTGGTATTGGAATAATTAAAGGGTATATATTATGTAAAAAAATATATTGGATGTTACCAACAGCTTGTGATTAATCCTCGTGTACCTCTGGAGGTATACGTGTTTCACTGGTGAGTTTGAGCTGAGGAGAAGAGGTACACAGCAACACTTCCACTGCTGCTTCTTTGAGATTCCACTCCGAGGATTCACCTCGACATTTAATATATAAAGATCTCATGGACACTTGTTTTCTGGGAGGTCTAATGAATCAGAAGTCACACAAGCATGGCCTTTTCTCTGGGTACCAGTTTGGTCCCTTGGTATAAAGTGGTGGTTCCACCAAGTTGCTACTAGGTCAGTGCCCTATATCGGCTTGTTACATATGGAACTTTCCAGAAAATGAACTGCATGAATCAAGTAGAGAGTGCTTAATAAGGGTATCTATTCTGTTGCTGGAGCATGTGTTTGTCAGAGCAAAAATAAAAGTTATTTATTAGCAAAAACTGACGTTTACATATTCATACAGAAGAAACAATTTAATTCAGATTCTGTTATATGCACTCACATACCTATATCAAAGATTCTCCAAAACATGCATATGCATTCTTTTGTATTTTAAGGGAGTGCATAAAAGTTTTCTAACCATGCTTTGAACTTATTCATAAGATTTTATGTGTCTACCTGGAGCAGATTTGAAATTGCTTTTTATAAAATATGCTGCATTTATAAAATGCTTTTTTGGATGCCTTTTTATTTTTCAGTGTTTTTATCAGCCCCAACTCTAGATTTCATAGAGCCTGGGGAATTTACAAAGGAGCCAACTCAGAGTAAACTTAAGTCACAGATATTATACATACAATAGTCTGTCTGCTGACGCCAAGCCTCACTTTCCTCCTCCACTAATGAAAGCCAGTAACAGTTGTCTGATCTTTTGCATCAAAGACAGTGTTTATGAAGTGGCCTGTATCGTTATCTTAAAATATACATATAATTCCTGCATTAAAAGCTTGAGAAGAATTATGAATCAACATTTCATAGTAAATTGTACACAGATTTGAGGACTGAAATAGTATGTTTCATTCATGAATACTGGACCTTCAAAATAGGAGCACCCATGAAACAGGCTTCCCTCTGACTAATGGTATTTACCTACCTGAATGACCTTTTTTGTGTGTGCCCAGTATTTTAAAAATTTAAATAATAATAATCCTTAGTTTTCCTGTTCAGACTTTGGGATATTGGATTCAAATTTAAGTGGGGTCCAGCTCTTTACATGAGCTTTCAGCTCAAAGACCTCTGATTATCAATAGAGAAACACAGAACAGACTGCGGGACTGTTACTCCAGCAGCGTATCGCAAGGCTTAAGGATCATTTAGACCACCTAGAAATAAGAAAGCTCTTGGCCAGCTGGGATTATTCAATCTGGCTGGCAGTTTACTTTATCAAGAAGTTCTCAAGAGTCTGGGCAAATTGCCTCGGTGGTCGGAGTCAAATCCTAGCCTAACTCAGGGTCCCTCCTGCCCCTAGTTACGTATATGGACAATGTACACCCTATAAATAGGGCGTTTGCCGTGGGAGGGCGCTTTGGAAAGAGAGCATCAGTGAGCACCCAGCCAGCCTAATCGCACCTCCAACTGCAGGGTCGTGTGGAGAAGGGAGCTAGGAGTGGCCGGTGTCGGTGGCCCTCTCTCTATCCGCGTGTTTCTAGGCACTCCCTGTGTTGGAGCAGCTCAGGATCAGGATGAGAGTCTAGAGGAAAAGCCTGTCCTGTGAAGTGAAGCATGCATTGCCAGGTGCTTTCTGTCCACATGCGTATGGTTTTCCTGTGGCTATATAAGAGATTGGCTACTTTGGAGGCACCTGCATGAACAATAGGTTTGAAGATGATGCTATGGATGACAGAAAAATTCTGTACTTTATTTCAAATATTATTTTTGTTCTTCCATGATGAATCTTTAAAATACACAGTCCAATGGGCTTTACTCGGGATCCTTTAAGTAACAGTAGATCTGGGTGACTCTTTTTGTATTTTTTTTCCTGGCAAATAGCAATTCACTCTGAGCACTGTGATTCTGAGCACCTAAAAGTAACGATGAATTCAGGTTGAATTCGGTGAACACATTCAAGTAAAAAACTGTATTGAAATATCAAAATGTTGAGTAAGTTCTATGGTATATTCAAAAACTCTAATGAGATTTGCCTGGGTGTGACATAATACATGAGAACAGGTTGTAACATTGTCATTTTTTTTCCATATTGAAGTGGGTAGCTGGTATTACGGCACATGTAGGAGCAATATTTGTGAGGAACTGAAGTAAATGGCAAGGACGTATTGGAGCTTTAAACATCCTGTTGGCCTCATCTAGAATACAGGCTTTGAACTTTCATGTCCCATCTTTCCAGATTGTCTAGGGGTTCTCGGATTTTGTGAGATTGCCTCCCTCCCTCTCTGCATGTATCTAGCCCCTTATTTCCAACCTGCAGAAGCCCTTTTTTTTTTTTAACAAGCAATTAAAATGCTCCAAAGACGACATTTAATTTTGTGCCAAAGAAACATTTTGGATTTTTTAGTTTGCAGGAGAATAATTTTTTTTTTTTAACCTGGATAGTCCAAAAAAAATTGACACAATTCCTGAACTTTGTTTCTGGAATTTAATTTTTTTTTAAAGTGTCAAGCAGGACAACTCCAGCTAAAAGAATCCAAAATTTATTCGTTTGAAATTGTAATTTGACTTTAAGGTGGAATAAAACTAGCATTTTGGAAAGCTTGATCTTTATTTACTTTGGTGATCACACTGTATAAATAAGGTGTTTTGAAAAGGTTTCAATGTAGATCCATTCTGAAATTATATACTCATTTATCATCACAAATACGATAACTGCTGAACAAGTGTGGCAGTGCTTTCAGAAAAATCTTCCGTAAGCATTCATATTTTTGCCAAAATTCTGCAAGATCTCCAAGCACTTGCCTTAGCCAGAAGAGCATATCAAGCAGTAGAGGGCAAAACAAAATAAGAGAAACTAATGTGCTTGGGGGAAAAAAAAATGTCTCTCTTGCTTTCCTGTTTGCAAAATATTGAATTGGGAAATTTGTTTATAAACAAGGGATAATGGGGAGCAGAGGGATAAATCTAGGAAATGTATGTTGCTCTGTGAAGTATCGCAAAATAGTTATCCTAGGGCATATTTCCCAACTAATTTCTAGGCTAAAGTTTTCGGCTATCTGCATGTACTGAAACACTCCAGTATGTAGTCAGCTATTTCTGTTTCAGTGTATGAACCGTCTTAGGTCTGCATCAAGTATCTCCTCCAATTTCATGTCTTTCATTTTTGTCACTGTAAATACAGTATTTTTTTATTAGAATGAATTAAAAAATACACTTGCAGGTGGAGGGGATAACTTTGATCACTTACTAGTATATATTTAGTATAAAAATTCACAAAGTACTATAAATTTGCATGCATTGGTGTTCCTGTTTCATAGCTCACCTTAGAGTTTACTTATGTCTTAGTCATTTGCATCAATTAAATTGAATTGGAATATTTTTTTCCCTCCTACTTTAGCCCTTCATCTTCAGCTGTCAACAGGCACATGCCAGTCAGCAATGTAGCTGTCAAAGCTGACATCAACAACTATAGTTGTATTTTTCTGGTCTCTGTATCTGTCTTATTCTGAGTATTTCTTGATGTTCGTCTTGCTGCTAATAAAAGGATTTGCAAAGAATTAAGCTTCTACTATCCTCATCCTTAAGGGCCAGTGGAAAAATGGGATTTCACTTTGGAAAGCTGACTTCAGCAGATTTACTCTGTTCCCATCATTAGGGTCAAATTCTGGAGTGTTATAAGCTTTCAGTAGTCTTTTCTTTGCCGTCAAGAAATCCTAGCCTCACTGAGGTTAATACAAAAATATTTATTTCAACTAAACCAATTATCCCATCATTTCATATTCCCGGTACTTCAGCTAACACAAAAACTGTGATATGTCTTCTGAAAGGTAAAATTGGAGAGCATATTGATAGCCAAAATCACTTACGGAAATATTCATAGTAGTGTGTAGTGCTGAAACCAAGTTGTGAGAACGTTATTGCTCAAAATATATCCAAGTCATATTCTTTCATTGAAATGAAAAACTTTATCATTTGCTTGAATGGGTGCAGTATTTTTGTGCTTTATAGATCACTGAATAAAAAATGAAAAAATTTGAACCTATGATTCTTCTTGTACAGATTAGGAGAAAATATTAGAAGCAGCTCAGCAATAAAGCTTTTATAAATAAATAAAAAGCACCTAATTTTCAGAGCAAATGAGAGCGTATGATGAGTGATGTGCTCCTAATGAATACTGAAAAGCTTCCAGTGTAAATAAACAGATGGTAAAAATACTTAAGTTACAAATTTTTCAAACCACAAATACCTAAGTCACAGCTCTGTGCTACAGATTTCAAAGGAAAACTTTGCATCCAACTTTTCCACAGTATAAACATTTTCTTCCTCTTCACAGGGAGATAATAGATTGGTACTTACCTCACAGGAAGGTTGCAAAGCTTATTGAAGATCTAATTTTTTGAAACCTGAAAGGTGCTGTGGTAAGCAGGTATTAGTAATGCAGGAAGAGAGGAAGTTTGATGTGAGGATTTGTCAAAAGAAAGTATCTTTAAATTGAATAGCTGCTGCAAAAGCCAGTTGTGTCCATGTGAGCTCTGGCCCCAGTGATTATCTTAGCGGCCCCCAGTGACATACAGTTGCTGTAGAAAAGTGTTGGGAGCCTGTTTTACAAACTAGATATTTGTGTGAAATGCGTCTCACTGTATGTATGTATCTCTGAGCTACTGCATGGCTTCATGCTAAAGATTGCTCACTGAAAACTCACAGACACTTCAGGAAATAAAGGCAACATCTGTGAGACATGGTTACATTTTGTTCTATAATTAGATCTATTGATCCTCAATGCAAAGAGAAAACTGAAAGGATTTTTGTTATGATTTAGGAATCAAGTTACAGCTTACACACAGAATTATCTCTAAATGTCAGGAGTACTTCAGAAAACTTTTTTACCTTTAGTGAGTTTGTGGAAATCAAATCCCAGTCTAATATGATGATATTTATTCATGGTGAATTAAAATATTAATATATAGATTAGATTAATAATTTCATCAAAGTCTGTTGCAGGTAGGATAGAGCTTAACAGAGACTTCCTTTTCCTGGCAGGCAGCTTCCCCTTAAAAATACTACAATAGACCTATACTGATCAATTCAAATATCCACACTAGCTCCAGGTCTCTGGGACAGGAGAATCAGGTATTTGAAAGGAACCATGAGATGTCACCAATGCCATTCCTCTGCTCGGAGGCATTGTCACCTAGTCCTGCATGGGTGTTTATCGCATTCCTATAATCCAGTAACAGAGATCACACAGCTTGTCTCGGTACTCCATCGCATTAACTGTAGCTGTCGCTTCATAGTGTTTTGTCCAATGTCTATCCTAACTCCTCCTGCTTGCATAAACTCCTGAGTTTTCTCCTATTTCCCATTAAACCAATTGTCTCCATTTCCCGACATGACCATGTCCTTTGCAGTGAACTTTTATATTTTTGAAAGCTCTTAACCTCTCTCTGCTACTCATTTCTAGAATGAATGTCCCCCAACTCCTTCAATTCTTTCTCTTGGTTCTTTTGGATGTCTGCTTATTTTTGTTGGTATGCTGTGGGCTGTCTGTATCAAATTGTTCCATGTATTTAGTAAATTATGATGTTCAAATCAAAACTCAGCTGAAGTCTTCCAGGGCCAAACAGATAATCTCATTCTGTTACACGACATGCCTATATGTTCAAGTATGTCTATAATGTTTGCATAATAATATGATATGTTCTGCTTTGTTATTTCTGGGTTTTAGCACGTTTCAAATTTTGATCGGGAAAGAAATATGGGGAAGTCAAGTAGAATTTTATTTCTATTTCCAGGACTGAGCCCTCAGTCTTATGCCCTGGTGGATCAGCAAACACTGTTTTACCCCTTTTCCTAGTAGAAACTGAGAGTCTCCCTCAATTAGGAGAAAGGACCGATTGTTTAATTTGGGCCTACCCAAAGGTGATTTCTCAAGAAATCTCTCTCAGATGTTTTTGTAACATCTTGTGTTTGACATGTTCCAGTAGGAAAAATGGGAATAGGAAGCAGTTTTGGTCACTCGCTAGTTGTTAAGATTGCTGTTTTGATTCAGTTGCTGTATACACAACATTAATTTTGTACCTACTGCTTTAGCCAAAATCAGAAATGAGTGATGTGTATCTAATAAAGTTGCTATTTGTCTTGATTTGTTGAGCTGATCTCAACAGTGTTTAGTTTCAGAAGAGTCAAAATTACTCCCAAGGCGTGAAAATAAATTCCTGTCTTGGCGAGTAGCACATGAATGCCTTTTTCTTTTCCCAGGTGGCTGATGTGTTAGTATGAGAGCCTTTTCCTCGCTTTATGGAAGCGGCAGAGTTTAGCTACTTTGAGTTTACATGATGGGTATCCGGAATGGGTCAGGTCCTGTCTGCTTCTGAATCTTCTTCCAGAGTTTCAGATCTGCTCTTGGTGCTGACGAATTTCCCCCACTGCACTTCAGAAACATTGGCAGAGTACAGAGGAGGCAGAGTATGATGATCAAAAAGAGCGTGAAGGAGTTCTGCCTGAGGAAAACTTAAAAGAAACCCTTTTGTAGTTACCTGCGAGTAAACAGAAGACTAGAGGCTTGCGTTACCTGGAGAAGTAAAGTGCTTTGCTTCACTCTCTCTGACAAGCAGATACTCCAGGCAGCCGGTTGTAAATGATTCAGTAGCATCTTTGGTTCCCAGCAGGACAACTCTCTGAATTGCTCTTGGTAATAGCTTCAAACCTGCAGCTCCGACAGGTATTTTTAGGTCTGTCTTGAAGACATATCAGCTTCCATACACTTCAGCTTCTTTGTCTGGAGTCGCTACAGCTCCAGACATATCATTGAAATGGGGTATAATTGTGGTCTCATGCCTTCTCAATCCACCCACCAATCTCAAGTGCTTTAAAGGAGCCTCCTGCTGTGCTACAGGGAGTATTTAGAGCCTTTCTAAGCAAAGCAAACTTGAACTGTGGGTTGTGCCTGAATTTAAAGACTACCTTGGAAGGAGGAGGAGTGAAGATGCGTTGTGAAATCTCTTCTTTAGAACAATATGATTTATAATAGTGGAACACTTCAAGCTATGAATTTCATTGGAAGCATATGATTTACACTACTTATCGTTCTGGAACGTTGAATTTTCAGTGAGAATTTTCTGTCATTATAGGACAAATGGTGAGACATTATAAGGCTGATTAATAGTACAATAGAGGTCTGCTCCATACTGTTAGAAAAGTGAGTATGATTTGGTGAGAAGTAGGGAAATAATCCAGTAAGCAGCACACAAATGGTCACAGAGAAATTTATCGAAATGGGCAAGAGAGAGGAGGAGCAAAGCCCCTTTCACGGCTCCATTTAGATCAGGATTGTGTCCACACTAGAACACTAGAACTTTTATTCACAGAAATAATCCCTTTGAACTCCGTAAGGCTAGTAATTGAAGTTTTGTGTACAGGCTGCACGCAGCTTCACTGGGCAGCTGCTGTTTATCTCATGCAGTTTCAGTTTTTTTCCTTTCAACAACTTCTGGATGCTTTATAGATAATTCCCATTAAAATGGGAAAGGAGAAGAAAGGGCGGGTTAATAAGGGGGTTGGGAAGTCTAGAAAGGAGACTGAGATAGGAAGGTTTTTTCTTATTTTTACTACCTCTGAGCAGCCCAAAGGATAAAATCAGCAAGACTGGAAACTTTTTCAACTGGTGCTGTATTCTCACATTTAAAATATGACTTTTAATCTTCTATAGCTGTTGAAAGATGTGGCTCTGGCTGGCTCCTTGCTTCTAATCAATGAATAAAGTACAAATACCACCAAGTCTGTCTTTCATCATGCAAGTGAGAAATCTCTATGGTCACTCTAACACATCTTACCAAAGAGCAGCTGGGATAAGATCCGTGCTTTGGCAAAGTGAAGGTTTTTTAACTGCTGGAATAGAGCTGGTTGAATTGTTGGCTTTTTGCAGTACAAGTTTTTATGACGACTTCTGATATAAAACAGAAGATAAAGGGGAAACAATGCAAAATAGTATATCAACAGCAGATAACGTTAACCTGATAGTATATTCTATTACATGGTTTCATGGTTTCAAGAAATATTTCAGACTAGTAGAAAAGCCTTTTCCATCCATTTAAATTAATAGATGAACAAAGCAGTATTAAAAGTCAGAAAAAATATCAAATAGAAGTCAGTGCACTTAATAGAGAGAGCAAATGGATGATAATGTGGATAAGTTTTTCTGAAGAATTTAAGGTATAGAAGTTAATCTCATAATTTATATCAACTCTGTTTCAATCAGATAAGGCTAATTACCTGTTGGAACAGTATATTAAGAGATGGAGAGAGCACAAACATGAAGATAAACTGGTAACCTAAAGGAGTAAAAGGGCAATATGTATTTTTCCAATATGGAAAATTTAATTAAATTTATGTCTTTAGATCTCTTTAGAACTACAGCCATGAACAAAATCAAAAAACAGCAGTAGCAACTGTCTTACATAGCAACGTATGTCTTACATAGATTGGAATTAGTTTGTTACAACTAAAACTGAACCGTTTTCCCCAGGAAGTATCCTGTAGAAACAAAAACATTCAAAAACAATAGAAAGAAAATATTTACTCCAGTAAATGAGTTCATACTCATTATATGAACAATTGTGTTATTTAGCTTAATTGGCACAAGTGCACATAGAGAATTAAAATTATGTCTATCAAAATTTTCCACAGAAATAATAACACATGAGCAAAACTGGAAAAAAACTAAGTAATTTTGTGGTGAATAATATGTTCAGCAATAGAGGTACCTGAAAAAGAAAATGCTTTTCTTATTTGAAGATAAGGTAACATCTACTTCCTACTGAGGTAAATTGCTTCCATGCAGAAGCCCACTGTGCTCAATGTTAATCTTTCCATATGTTTCAATGGGCTTTAATTAGGCCATAATTTTCAGTTTGCCTGTCTGCATCCCTTTGTCAGCAACTGGTCCTTTGCAGAACCTTCTGGGCTTAGTTTATAAAGGTTTTCCAAATTTAAACTGGAAAGAGAGAATTTGTTCAGATCCCCCGTTCAGCTCAAAACACAGATTCAGCTTTAATTCTGAACTTCCCCAGTCATTGCTGGGCTGTTTTCTGGATCAGGGGAGCCTGGACTCCCAGTTTCGATCTACCGTGACTTTAGCTAGCCTAGTTCCAACTTCAGCCAGAATATAAATGTTAAGGAACCCTCTCAGTGGAGTTGCATTTAAGGCTAACAAAAATGTCAGCATCACATCAGTCAGAATCTGTCTCTCTCTTCATGGTTTGTCCCTTTAATATCTTCACTTTGTAAGGTCTCCCAGGAACCGATTACTTCTTTGTACGGGTGTATGTGAGATTAGAGGGGGTAGTCACTATAATAATGCAAATAATATTAATGCAAAATTTAAAATAGAAAACTATGCTGTCATACGAATTTTGGGAATTTGAAAATAAGCAACAATTCCAAAAGAATACATTTAAATTACTGCTCTAATAATACATCAGTGGTTACATGCAATATAGTCTGGGTAAATGTACATTCTGTTCTCCCTTGCATGAATTTAAATCTAATGCAAAATGGACAGATCCATTCATGCCTATGAAATTAAATCCAAATACGTTTGCATAAGCATTAGGTTTAATGATCACTGCACAATATAATTAAAAGATGATGTTACCTGAATATCAGATTTTCTGTGTGCATGTTTATTTGGAGTTTTAATTGAAAATAAACAAAATCAGAAGTGCAAAAAAAGTAGAAAAGATGTGTGAAATGTAATGATAATGGTTGACTTCTAAACAGCCAAGGAAATTATAGTCATCTTATGTGTGGGACAGGAACAAACACCTCTTAATTGCACTTCATTATAACGTACCTTTCTCCTCTCAGTTGTATATATTAATTATAAAAATCATGTTTCAGAGACGAAAAGCTGTACAATAGGTTTTTTTTCTTTTCCCTCCCTCCCTTATGCTGTCTGCAGCAGGATGGAAGAACAATATCAACTGTCATCCGCAGAAAGAGCTTAAGAGCTTTCAAAGACAAATCATAAAAAGAGTGAAGGGCTATTATAAAAAAAGGAGGAAAATGCTTTGATTTCACAGATTCGCTACTTATTAATGTTTAAGGTTCTCTCTTCTTTTTAAAAGTATCTTCTCATATTGTTTTGTATGTGTTATGTGCAGGTACATCACTTTTTGATGACTATATCACATGACATGTAGATTACGTAGTTCATTATTAACGGATGGAGGTTGAGGGGATAAGATATGGGAACAGATGCTATAGCAGCCCTCCAGGACTTGTATCAGTTCTTCGGATAAGTTGTGGAAAACTTGAATGTGAATTTCATGACACAAAGTGACACTGTCTTTTGAGGGTTTTTTTTCCCAATTCATTCATGTGTTTTTTTGGAGCAATACTTAAAGACCCTTGAAAAGTAAGGACATGGTTGTCTTACCTGTATTGTGTTTATCTGATATCCCAGATAACATTTTTGTGGCTGCAGATTTCTTTCTTGATTTGGATTTTCAGTTGTCCTGTTTCCTATACGATTAGCTGTGATGTTTCCTCAAAACGTACATTCTAGCTTATAAAACTGAATAGTCTCACTGGCTTTGTTGAATCAAGGAGCTACCTTACTGATGAAGATTTTGTGACTGCTGGAGGTAGCCTTTGCAGTGTAACCATCAGCATGAAACTTCGTATGTTAACACATGGACGATATAGCAGTGAGCTATTATCTGGTTATACTGGCTTCTAGTATCTATCCTCTTTAAGTTTTTACCATTTCTTCCTTTTTTTTTTCATTTCACCGTAGACTTGGAATATGGTTTCCTGAAGCAGGGGTCCCTGATGCTAGGTGTCTCGTGTGCTCCCTACAGCTAACTGCTTTGTTTCACCTGAGCCTTATGGCATCCTGCAGCCTCTGTGGATCTTACAGATGCAGTGTCTCTGTCAGAGTTATAGGCAACCCATTTTTTTGCTGTATGCATGGCCTATTGATAGCAGGTGAAGACCTGCTATTGTATGTATTGTGTGCATAATGTATATATTTGGGGAGTGGGGAGGAAAAATCAATGAACTATTTCGTTAGTAGCTATGACTGTTAACTATTCCTGAAAGGGTAGGTACTCACAGATATACAGGTGTTTGTATTATGCTATGTGATTTTCTGTATGTACCTTCCAAACTTTTAAACTGCATCTCCTTCAGAGAATAAAGAAAATGAAACCCCCTCCTATGCAAATGGCAAGTTGTTACTTCGGTACATTCCTGAAAGACAGAGGCTGACTTCTGTCAGTTAAAGGCTCCCTGCTAATGCATTCATTTTTAAGCTGTTGCTTTTTCAGATAGGTCAGGTAACTCCTCCCAGAGCTGCAACAGCCTTTACTAGACCTTATGTTTGTTCTGGTGGGAGGGAAATCCTCCATGTGCAAGAACTTGAGGTTTATTAAATTTAAAGTGGATGTAAAATATCTATGAAGGAGATAAGTACTATCTATAGGCACTATGTTCAGAATACAAACTATTACTTTAACACTTGTCACACTGATGAGTTCCTTTTTTTTCCTTCCCCCCACCCCCCTAAAAACAACCCAGTTATTAGTGAAAACTGTGATAACTATCAAAGGTATTCCCCCTTTTCCTCTCTCATGAACAGTTGCGACTTGCATATTGTTTCAATGGATTGGTCAATTTATTAAAAAGAAAATAAACAGTAGAAAAGGAAAGAGGGGTACTTTACAGAACTGCTCTAAATTGCAAGTAGGAGCTAGACTGGCCTGCAGATCGTCCTGAGATCTAAGAATAGCAAATATGTTATCTTTGAGTTTCTCTTCTATATCATGTGTAGTTCCATAAAAGCAGCATATGCTCCTCTGAATGTATTTTCTTCATTCTTCCTATTATAAACTTTGGTCCGTATTTCATGTCAGGGTAATTCAAAGACACAACAGAATCAATATAATTTCTCTGTGCTCCTCTCTATTTTAATGCTACTTGTGAAGTAGTTTAACCATTAACATGTATAAAGCTATCTAACTACCTGAAGAATAATCACATGATACAATTTTTGCTGAGGAAATATTAACTTTAAGCTGGGATAACCAACTTCCCAGAATTCACATAAAAACATAATGAAGTTAATATTAAATAAAAGGCTTGTGCAAGCTTTTATTTTCACAATATGTGCTGATGTGTCCTTGATTTAATAATGGTTTTTTTATGATTAATGAACGATTCACCTTGAAGACCAATTCTCATTGAGAATTTGAAGAAATCTTTGTTTAGAAAATAAAAGCAAGCTGCTTTTTGTGTTGCACAGTATTAAAAATCTAGCACAATACACAGTCAGCAATAACACGGGGAATTGAAGCTGACCGGACATGGGAAAGTTTCAGTTATGACACAAGTGTTACCCAACCTCAGACTGTTCAGGAAATTTTCAGGTATAAATTGTGTAAATTCAAAGCATGAAAAATTCTCTTTTTTTAATTCTCTATGATGTTTTATTCATAAATGTAGACTTACGCAGCTGAACTAAAAATGTAAGCATGTGGAATATTTTTATTTATTTATTTTCAATATTTCTATTTATTTATAAGGCAAAAATAAATACATTCATGAAGGAAACCAGCTGGAAATGTGACCAAGTTGCTGTTGTTAAAGAAGATGCATAATTGTGCAAGTTCAGAGTTTATGTTTCACTAGGGGGTATAGCCATTTCTGTGACACTTCACCTACATAAAATATTATTAGGTAACAGATCTGAGGAAAGGTATGAAGTAAACCGCAACAGTAATGAAAGTAACTGTGTATAAATCCAGAGCACAAAATTATTTGGCTCTATGATATATGTGTATCAATCTTAACATGCTCTTTTTTTTTTTCTGATCATGAAGTAAGGATTATTTTAAAAAGATCCATGTTGGAGTGGAAGCAGGTAAATTTGCAGGAAGCATTATTTATAAATAATCCCTGATGTAATGGGAATGCTTTCATGTGCCAATGACCTGAGATTTATAACGCTGTATGTTTTAATTTTTAGAGAAGAAACACAGTCTGAAGATTGTCTGGGGTGGATAGATAATAGTTAATTTGATAGCCTAGGCATTCATTGTGTGATATCTAACAACTCTTTCTGTCAAAATAGTTTTATTACAATGATAGACGGATGACCATTCTGGTGTTATCAATGGATGACAGAAAATTGTTTATGCCCTAGCATAGCAATATAACAAAATTATTGTCCAAGAATTCATGCAAAATTCATGGCAAAATTCAACTCTTTATACAGAAACACATATTTATCTTTACTTCTTCACTGAAGAGTGGGGGGAGGAGGTTTTACGTGATGTTCTGACCTATGCTACATTTAACTTTCCCAGAATAATTCTTCAGTGGTCATGATGCACGAGCTGCGGGATGAGCAGTTGAAAAACACAGTGCAAAATGAGACTGTGTAAGGTGAGTTGCAGTTTATACAATAGTTCAAAATTTGTCTCTCCAGAGAAATGTGTTCCTGTTTTCCTGGTGGAAGAAATCCTTCTTGCTTTTGTTTTCCTCATTTACTCATAGATAAGTGAACAATCAGTTACTTATTTTAGGTAAAGTCTTACAAGCAGAGGATTACATAATTCAAGTTGATTCCGGTGGTATTAACATATTGCAGTAATATTAGAATAATAGAATTTTATAGTTGATTTGCTTTTCCTGTGAAATTTTCTTGAGTATTTGATGTTTAACTTGGCATCATACATTCCAACTTAAAGGAGTTTAATTGAGAACTTTTGAAAAAATTTCCATTTTCTGGTTCAGTGAGTTCACTGCCGTTCATTTAAACTCCCCATGTTCTACTTGGATTTACATTTCGTAACTCTCTGTGGCATGTACGATTCGGGCAGATTCACCTTGATATTGACATCACAGAATTCAATGACTTCTGTATCGTTTGTGTCACCACTTAAAAATAATATAGCTCTGAGAATTTAGAGTGATCTTTGTCCTCTGGTTTGCTTAATATTGTGGGTTTATGTTTTTCTTATTTGTTCAGAACTATTTGTACTTTGGATTATTAATCTATAACTAAATGTTGCCCTCTGTGTTCATCCTGCTGACGATATTTGGAACCAGACCAAAGCTATTTTCCTTAAAATTGTGCAAAGCATTTATGTCAGTGTTTAATGTGAGTTTCTTCTTCATTTACGATCTTTTTGGAATCATGTCAGAAGGGGGTAAAATTAGCACGGAGCAGTCTTAGTACCTATGCTAGTTCTATCTTTTTACAGACAGAAGCCTTGGATATCCTGCCCAAACAAAACTTTAAACGGATGCTGTCTGTCCCTCTCAATAGCGATGCATCAAGCAGGGAATATGTACTGTCACTTGAACAATTACAGTTTGAAATGAACTATGGCCAGTCACTCTCTGAACTCGTTGTGTAAATATCAACAAAATTTTGTAAGGAATATCCTATATCACAAGGAAATTAACCCCAAGGCACTGTGTCATCTCCAGGGTGTCTCCGTCTTTGCCTCCCCCAAGATCCCTCAGGGAGGGCACTTCTCATGCCGACCGGAGCGCGTTGCCTTTCAGTGGACTATCTGTGACAGTGGCTATAGGGGGGAAAAGACCTTCTTCCAGTGAGAGCTTCCAAGCCTTACTCAGAGTTGTTGCTAGAGTCTAAGTTGTGCATAATCAGGATCACAGTTTTGGCCCACTCAAGGTGTACAAAAGATTTCAAGTTTAGGAGTTGTTTGAAAGTTTGTACCATATTAAACGAAAAAGAAACTAATCAAGTGTGATGCCATAAGGAAGCTTTTGTGGGGGTTAAAACTTCAGATTTAGGTGTTGTCTGCTGTTCTGAAAGGTTGAACAAACGAAAGTAAAAAAATTTCTTACTCATCACAGGTAGACTGAGAATGAGTTCCTTGTGACATGAGGGCTGCAGAGCTTCTCTGCTGCTACTGTCACTGTAACCCGTGCCATTGTTAAAAGCAGCCTTAAATGAGAGAGTTATAAGGCGGGTATTTGTGTAGAGGTAGAGATCTATGTGATAAAAAATATATGATTCTTAATGAGCATGTAACAGTTTGATGTTAGTCATATAATGTGTTTTCCTTTTCTTTTTCACTATGGTACTGTGTGACAGATGGTATAAACCAGAGCACCTCAGCTTCCTAAAAAATTAATCCAGTTATGAACATCTGGAAGCAGAGAATGCTGAAAAATAGAGGCTGTGTGCAGAGTTTTCAAATATTGGGAAGGGGGGGGCGGGGAGAGAAAACTCTTGTAAGTCTGCTCCATTTGGTTGCAGTTGTGCCACATTATTTGTAAACCTTTTAACTCAGGCAAAATTTCAACTGCCATCAAACAGAGTTCTTCCAAATGATCTGTATTACTTAATCTTTAAAGGTACTCCATTGATTTCAAGGGAAGAGGGGAACTTCTGATGCTACAGTTCAGATATCCATCTTACAAATTAAATATAGATGAACGTTAAGCAATGTTAGCATAAATGTTGGAAGTTCTTTATGAGTGGATTCTGCATGCTCTTTTTCCTGACTGCTATCCCTGTGAAAGTATGCCAACTGTGGACCAAATCTGTTTGGATAAATCTTGCTGTCCCTGTATTTATCTTTAAGTGTGCAAGTAATAAATTTAAAAAACATGTTCCCATTCCCATCCTATCACAAATTTGAGTGAAATTGAAGAAAATTTACTTGCTCACATTAAAGTTAATTAGGTTGGAGACTTTCATCCTAGATTCTAAGTTACCAAAAAAATATTTTTAAGTGTAAAGGGAGTATGATGAATATATCAAAATCCTCATAATCATAACTCCCCTCTTTAAAAGAGTGAATTCCTGCTAAATGGCATGTATAGCACCACAGATGTACAAAAGAACAAGAAACGAAAATGCCAGAGCTTCTCTTCCTCTCATTCTTCATGATAAGTGGTCCCTCTTTTACACTTGCAGAATGTATAAGTAAGGTTTAGTTCTGAAACACATTGAAGACAGATCAGTTCAGCATTTTTTAAGAACCCTGTATTTGATGTCTGGCAAAATGTATACTTAAGCTAATATTCACCAGTGTGTACACACTAGGTCAAATCCCTTAGTGTTAAAAAACATTATATAAATGGTAATTTTTATTTCAGTAAGAGAAGAAAGAAATTACTCCAAAAATGGGGGGGGAACGACACACTGTGTGAAAAGAGGTGAAGTTTTATTTAGTACTTTTTATTGTAAACTTTTCAATACAAATCTGCAAATTGCATCAGCCATCAAACAGAGAATTAAACAGAACCTATCTCATGAATAATAGCTTTTTTAGATCAACTTACGACATTTATGAATTAATTACATGCATAAGTAAGTGTGGGATAGGGCACAAAACTAAGATGGCTATGTTATATTGTGATTATATATTTTATGCTGACCTGGACCAAGTAAATTTCCATCTACTTATAATTCTAGTAACCATTTTGTTCTGTTTTTAAAGCAAATGCAGCATAATTCCACTAGAAGAAATACACCAGATTTGAGCTGCATAAATATAATTCAGAATATGGCTCATTATGTAATAAAACAATAAACAGCGTGAAGATGAATCAATGTGCCTCAAAATATTACAAAGTAACTTACGTTTGCAAACAGAAATAGGTGCCATAAATTGCACTGAAAATAGGACTGCACAAAACTTTGTAGTTAATTTCATTTCCCTGAACCGGTTAATTTCTAATTATTTTATTAGCAATGCAACAAGCTAATAAAAATGGAAGCTTGTACTGCTTCAGAGACAAGGCCTTCATAACGTGTTCAGAGCCCTTTAGTTCTGCTGTTGTTTCTATGTAAGAATCAATACTGCAGGCAGCAATTATGTGTTGTTGTTTTTTGGCTAAAATTCCCACACATCTGGGATAAACAGATATTCTATTCGAACTTCCTCTGTTAACTCCACCAGTTTCCATGGAATGACTCTCTATATGCTTGTTAAGTAAATGATTGTTATAAGACTATGGAGACATGGTCGATCAAATTAACCCCTTTTGTCCAGCCTCCAAAATGGTTCCCTTCATTTGCCTAAATTCAGCTGCTTTGGGGAATTTTTTCAAGCTTGAAGGACTCTCTGGATTCATCACATTAGCAAACTGTAACCTGAGAAGAGGGTCTTTGGAGCAGCAGGACTTCTTTGGCCCCCAATTGTTTTGCTAATCAAGATTATTGCCACTATTGAGATGTGGAAAGATAGCCTAGCTGACAAAATTTGTCAGCTTCCCATGAAATAGTTCTGTCAGTTTAGTCAGGGTGCCGGATAATATTAACATATAAATGAAGTCTCTCCCCCTCACCCCTTAATAGATGCAGAGAAAATATAAACACACACACAAAAAACCCCTCTGTGCCTAAATCAAACAAGCTTCTTTTCTCAGCTCTAGCCCATGTCCCTGGAAATCCTGTGAGTAGTGGAGCTAAAGGGAGGGGGGAGGGAAGTAGAATTTGCACAAAACTACTTTTAAGCCATAAAGCAGCAAAGCTCCACTCCCCTGCTGATAGCAACAGGAGATTGATTACGCCTGCAAAAGTACAAATGGTTGCCTGAATGCAAGTGGCAGACCTCCAAAGCAGTATGTTCTATGTGCTGGTTTCACATTTTATAGCAGAGGACTTGGATACAAAGTGGAAAAGTGGAACAGGGGGTATGAAAGAGTTATCTTTGCCCAGAGGTCAAACCTAGGAGAACCGCCCCTGCCAGTTTTAGTCTGACCACAGAAAGATAGCAGGGGGAATCCGGCCTCTGCGCTGCAATCGTCCCCTACCGTCACCCGCAGGCGGGATCACCCAGCACCTGTTTTTTGCCTTTCACTCTGTTTTCTCATAATCAGAATATATATTGTATTTTCCAGCTGACTTACAGGGTGATATAATCTAACGCTCTTTCACCCACTTACACCAAATTCGCGTTATTTTGTCAAAGGCAAATGCTTTGCATCATTCTGGCGGCAACTCTTTCAACTCCCAGCTGTACCAAACCATAAAAAAGTAATTCAAACTTACACTCATTTTAATTGTAAATGAATCTACTGAAAGTTCTCTTAATCTTTTAGCCTGATTTAAATATAAATAAATTAATATCTCGTGATATTTGTAATCTGCAAGCCAGCAATATTGGCCTTTTAGTACTGAATTAGCTCTTGAATGGCAACTGTGCAGCAGCTTTGTGTAGTTAGTGTACGCATCAGAGATGACTCTTCTAACAAGTTCAATAGGCTTTGCAAAGCATAGCTTTAAATAGAAGAAATCCTTCAATCATGATTTGTTCTTGCTTTATGAGAAACAATCAGATTATTCCTTTGTGCCGAACTGTGACAATACTCTAAAGCATGAATGAAAACTAGAATATATGTTCCCCCAGTGGATTACATCAGACTTCTTGTTCATTAGGCTAACATGAAAAATAGATTTAATGTGTAAAATATCTGTCACTGAAGAGAATATTAAGAAAATTAGTTGGAAGCAGTTTGTGGGAACTTCAGAGATAATGAGTTAATGACAAAGCACAGTATTTGTTAAGTAGTTCAAAGCAGATCATTCCTAAGGAGTTCTAGGTGAGTAGCTAAGCTCCCTACTTCACGACTTTCAGAAGTTGTCATGCAGAGTTGATTTCAACTTCTCCGAAAATGTTGTGTAAAATACTTCATTAGTTGCCCAGAATGGGGAGCTAAAGAAGCATAATCCAAACAGTACCATTGTAACATCATCCCGAGCTTAATGGTACACGCAGTGTTCGTGCTCATACCTTTGATCTGAACTTCACTTTTCAATATTCTGAGAAACTTAATTAAAATGTGTTAGGCTTACTTTCTCAACTGAGAAGAATAACTGGGAGCCCCAGTATTAAGCACTGTTAGCAATAGGATAGAGTTAATAATAATCATAATAATAGAAATTCTTTTATGGTTAAAGTCACAGTCTGCTTAAAGGTTCAGGTCTCAGAATCTTTGTGAATTTCCTGGATTTCCCTTCTGGCTCAGAGTAAAGTCTCACTGCACTGAACCCTTCTCCCGCCTGTGCTCTGGCCCCTCTCCTGCAGGGTATGAGATGGGGAAAGGCCGAGGGGTACCTTACTTACTACCCAATATGCAGTGTCTTGATGTTTTTGTACAAATGAATGAGTAGTCTTTGCCCCAGGGAGTTTCAATCTGGAATAGCTTTTACAGTATCAGTTCTGTTACAGTATCAGTTCATCAAAACATATATTTTCTTAATTTTATGTTCATCCAGCTCTAGACCCTCTCACAGACTGGCTTCTCTTATAAGCATCAAATCTAAAACTTCTCAGATACCTTTAAATAGCTAAAGGAGTAATATTGACAGTAAGACGCCAGTCTTCTACGGAACAGTTATCTTTCAGGTCAGTGTCATCCAGAACTCACATAAAGTCTCCAGGAGTCAGCAAGATACACTTGCCCATGTGCATTAAAACCTCAGTTTACTCCGCGTGACTTTTTCTCACATTTGTTTCTGGTCACGCTCCCTTGTTCTGCATCTGCAGGACTTGTGGGGTATATAGTTCCACTAAGAAAAAAGAAGTCCTGCCCAAAGGGAAGGGTGTGGAGCTTTCCTCCACTGTGGCAATCACCCAGCTTGCAAACTTGCCTTGGAAGGGGAGCCGAGCGGTGCTTATAATGGAGTCCTTCATACCTCAGAGAGAACAGCTGCCTCACACTTCAGTGCACACAAACAAAACACCTGCTTAAACCCGGAAAAACCAGTAAGCAATGAGACTGGCTATATGTTGGATGTTGTTTAGCCTTTCTCTTTTACCTTTTTTGAAATATTTTAACATATTTTTCTGCATTTTGGACATTTTGAAAAATTGTGGTTTTTTGTTTATAGAAACATGTTTTTTCTTCTCTTTTTGTGGAACATGAAAAGCCACTGTGAATATTTTGCTTTTCATCATTAGTAAAGAGAAACCTCCATAAGTCTGGTTTGGAAAAGCATCCTGCAAGTTTGGCTACCCAGCTTTTAGACCTACTTCAAGCTATACTGCATTATTTGAATACAAGCAGCCCTTCATTCTTACCTATCCTTCTACAAAATATTGGACAGATACTGAATACTGCCTGATTTGTATTTTTCTCTCTTGTGTTGTAGATACATGGGTGTATTTCTTGCACAGAGTAACTGTAGATTTTCATCCATGCTACCGAAGGGTTTTTTAGTGTAACTTCAAGGGTGTAGCAAGGATCTTTGTAAGGAAAGTGGCATTTTGACATTTTAATTTTAAGCTATACTTTCAGTGTATCAGGCTGGGAGACAGAAATGGCTCTTCAGGAATGGCAGAGAGATAAGTAACTCCACTGAAGATTAGTATATAACACTGATTAAAAGGTGATGAACTTATATCTCAAGATCACCAAATAACGTATTGTAACTCCTCACTTCTGAGATCTGTTTCACACAGATTGATCCTCGTTTCTGATAGATTTCCATCATTTTCAGCTGAAATGCCCATCAGTGCAGGGAAGCTGTCCATGCTGGTAGATTCTGTAGTTCACGTCAATGGCTGCTGTCATATGCTATGTATCATCTGGTCTTTGTGATACAAATTTGTCATCTCCACCAGTTCATAATAAGCCTGACTGATACCGTAAAACCAACAATAATTGTCATTTGATTTGGAAGTCACAGTACAGAGATTAAGGACTTAATGTTTAAATTTTAAATGAAATATTCTCTCACCATTATGGGTGGTCTCCTTCCCAAACATTAGTAGGACAGTATAGTAACACTACCCTATGCTATTGCCTGAACTATGCATAAAAAAAAAAAATTGCCTTTAGTGCTGTCAACCTTTTAATGTTCTAAGTTGAATATGCACATAGCGTATACATTAATCAAAATAAGTTTGAACTTCCTTTTTTTATTTTTAGTCTTGCCCTGAATTTTATTGGACTGACTAACTCTAAATAATAAGCATAACTATTTTATTTAACCAAGGGAAATGAGTGGGAACAAGTTCCGACTGACAATGGCTCTCTGCTGGAACCCAGAGAAGCAAATGCAAGCAATGCAGTAAGGAAGATCAAACTTGTTACACTGCTGATATTCTAAGAGTTTGAACTCAGACTCCCTGCTGGCCTCAATTTTACAATGATAATCATTTCCTAAAATGTCTTCATTTTGTAAATGAAGCTGTACCTCCCTCTGAAGCAGGGGTTTGCAAAGATTAAATCATTTACATTTCAAAGTGTTCATTTTTTGCCAGTGTGAGAAATACTCAAGCAGGAAAATGAGTGCTCCTTTTAATTTTTGAAAGCTGGGGGAGCATTCATAGTGAAAATAATCACAGCCTATTACAGCAGCCTTGCTTGCCTATTCCCACTTCAAAAGGATGAGCCTATCTTTTCCCCGCCCAGCAGTGAATGACCACTTAAATGAGTGATGGCTTATTAATACTATGACTCAACCACTTCTCGATAAGGAGAACAATAAAGGGTCAAAGCTTGAGCATCCCTTACAGGAATTAATGAGAACATGTTGCTGGTAATTTGGTCTTTTGGAGATTACATTTAAATTAAAAGGTTCTTGTGTCAGGCTTAATAGTGTGACCAATGTCGCCACTATTTGAAATCCAGAGACCGCATTTTTGTCCTTTCCACCTGTATAATTTCATTGACTTTGTTAAGGTTGCCTTGGGGGTTGGACAACATTTAACGAAAAAAAAGATCAGAGAAACTGACAAAACAAAACTTTAAGAAAGTTCTCCTAAAATAACCCTAAAAAATTACACATATTTAAGGTCTCTTAAATTAAACACTTAAACATAGTGTTGTTTTTAGAGTCAGGATATATTATTACAAAAACAATGAAATGCACGTATTTGGGATACGTTACATTAACAGTTCTGCATAAGACCTGGAACTGATTCATTTTCAAAGAACGCTTACTCTGAAGTTGTGTGCTATTCCCTTTTGAAGAACAATTTAACCAGGCAGAGGTGACAGTGTTTGTGCAAGTGTGCGGGCCTTTTTTTCGGTTCCTCATCCTTCTTTCCTTTAAAGGCTTAGCTCTTGGGATGTCTGGGTTTATTCTTAACTTTTATTTTTACATTTTATTATTGATATTGAAATTGTTTTTGACACTTCAAAACAAAGACGTAAAATACAATGGTGAGATCAAGGTCATTTAGAGGAGTTAACGTTACTTATATTGTTTATGTTATTAATTACAGCAGGGAAATCCAACCTATAGCTTTTCTATTATTTTTTTCTTTTAGTTATGAAAATACTGTATGTAATATCTTTTCCTATCTGAAGCCAATGCAATGATGCTCTGGATAGGATTACAAATATAAAACAATGTTCGTTGTGCTAACTAGTTTAAATTTTTCTTGCACAAATGTGCATTGCATTTTCAGGGCACTTTGAAAAGGTGTGAATCAACCATTTATAAACATTTCAGATATAATTCCAAGGGAAAGTATAGGTAGTTCGATTCAGCTGTTTTCTCATTAGGCAGTGGTGATAAAAATGCAGGAAAAAATTCTAGATTACTATAAAAATAGGTAAATGATAAGCCTAAGAATTTTTTAATGGTCTTGATATGTTTTTTCTGATGTATCTAGAAGTCATATAATAATTTTCCTTTCTTTTATTTATCTTCTGTCAAGTTGATATTGCTAAATTTGTTGGAGAACTCCTATAAATCTTAAAAGATCTAAAACCATACACCAATACAGTGCTATAAGAAAAGCAAACATGGTTGTGCTTAGTTGAAAAACTCATAAAAACTAATGGAAGTATATTCTTATACAATGCCAAGCCAGAGGTAAGATTCTCTATTCCAGCCGAGAAAGATTTAGATTTGCACTGGCAAATAGAAGAACAGGTTCCAATGCAGGTATACAAAATGTTGAATAACGCCCCAATCAACCCTCCTTATTAGACATTAGTTCAACATTTGTTGAGCTACTTCTTGGGGAAACCGATAAAATGTCATTTTGAGCAACAGTGTGATCAAATTAGGAATTCAGGAGGTGGAGGGAGGCTAAGTCTGTATGGTAGCATCATGATGGCAAGTGACACTGAATTGTTTAACTCCTTCCTTTGTCTGTAAAGATACATAAAAATGTATTGAAAAATGCATACTGCAAATGATCTTTTCTATAGCTTGTTCCTCCATTTGTCATTAAAACAGAGTGTCTGGGTAGCTGAGATTGTTTCTCGTCCTCTGTTCATCAGACTGACAAGATGTCTTGATTTTATGATGAATCTTTGCTGTCATCTGTGGGATGTTCAAAATATACTAATTGAGTGCTTACAAGAACTATACAACTCACTTCTCATAGGAGCTCTAAGCCTTGTAGGCTCTTAAGGAATTAGAAGCCATCCAGATCCTTTATTGTGACCCTTGCTTAGGCCCCAGTGATAGTTTTTGTCCTTTATTTAGTCAGTTAACCATTGATTACTCTGTCCCTACTCATGATGCAATAGGCTTGTACATACTGCTCTTGCCAGAGGCAATGAAATCTTGTACCATTCTGAAACATAAAACATGACTACTCCATAATCAGGAGAATATTTCATGACTTGGAGTCTTAAACAGCCTCTCTTTGCTGTGCAATAGCCTTTAAAAGGAAGGTGATCCAGAGCAATGCGGAAGAGAGGTAAAAAGAGGGAACGACTGGGGAGTCCAGTTTAGTTGGTGCCAAGGAGAAGGGCTGGCAGCCCCCAGTGCTGGGCACTGGGAAGCTGGAGCTGCCTGGAACTGGTGCCAGCCAGAATCTCCCTAGGGGGTGGCTGGCTTGATGCGGGGGACTCTTGTTTTTGACTAGTGACTTACTTATTGTTGCTGAGAAAAGTGGCAACAAGCCAAGTAAAAGCCCTTTTTGTCCTTTAGTCCCAACAGGGGACTTGGTAGTGGTTTGTCATGTGCCTGGGCATAATCCACGCAAAGTCCCCATATGCAATTAAAATAGATTTTGCTACTGTAGGTATTTCTTAGGAAGTGGTACTCCAAGTTACTGGTACTGTTCATTCTTTTAATTAATGTTTTGGTCTGATTTCAATGCTTAATTTTCTTGGGGATTGTTTTTGTCTTTTAATCAATACTCATTTCTCAATATCAGCACTCCTTTAAATAATTCTGGTAGTGTATACATAGCATAAAAGAGATATCATTTATAAATAGTATTGTCTATGAGTAGACATCTCTCCTTAATGTAAATTCCAATATATTTCATGATCAGAAATCTCCAACGTATAGGTTTACCATGCTAAAAGTATTAGCAGCACAGACTTAAAACTCACAGATAAATTATAACCCTTTTGAACTGTCATCACAGTAGTCTGTCTTCATTAGTTTTATGCTATTGTAGCCTTAGTTAGGCTTTTATTTGTAATTTTAAAAAATTATTATTATTATTCAATTTTAAGGTACTCGAATGTGATAGACCTAATGGTACTAGAAAATCAGTCTTAGTTGTTTATCTGTAGCTATTGTAAGGTTTTGTGCTATTTTCCACAGTTTGGATATTCTGTAAGAAGGCTGTAGTGGAATACATTGTCCCAAAGATCACTGATCTTAGATGATCATGACAGATATATGGCAGGCAGAGTCTCACAATTATTCATGCTGAGTAGTAGTTCTCCAGTAGAGTATTTCTATTAAATTCAGTGGAACATTCCAGGAAATAAGGGGCTGTGCAACACACTTTAACAGATAATTTGCTTTAGCTACCTTTTCTCATGACAAATCTAAGTTTTGTAGAGCAATATAAAGAATCATTTAGGAAAGATGTCTTTCATGAGAAAATATCATCTCATTAAAAACAGAAAGGTTCATACAATCCTCTTAGTTTCCTTAAAAATAAATCTTTTCTGAAAAAAAGGTAATTGTATCCAGATTACAGTGATTGGTCTAAGTAAGAGAGCTGCTTCTGCACTGGAATACAAAATGTTAGGATTATCCCCTCTTATGTGAAAGCATGTTTTGAATGTCTGTTCCAGACATATTTCTACACATATTTCCAGACATATTTCTACAATAATTCTACATTATCTCTACATAATTGTAGAAATTACAAATTAAAAATTTAATAGGAAAAGTTGAGAGAATTGGTACAGAAGGTATCTAGGAGATGACTAGAATATTCACCTGGGATCTGCAAGTGGGGAGAATGCTGCCACACCCACGTGTCTGATTAGCCCAGATTGGATGCCTACTTTTTTATTAAAACCTTAAACTTTTCCCTTTTCTTCTTGTGCAGGTATAAGGGCAGAACTGGTTGGATATAAGACTCGGGGGATAAGGAGCAGGTGGCGCTCAATTCCACTTTTTGAAGAGTTTTAGAGAATCCTAATTTTTAAAGAGTATCCTAATTGTAAGTATCTTCAAGAGTGCTTTCTTTCTTGTAATTTTAATAGCTCAAGTAGCCTTATCTTTCTACGTAACATCATTACTATGCACCTATAAGACAAGAGGTATTGCTTTTTCTTAGGGGTGAACACTCTGAATCTAATCCAGATTGCTTAACAGAACACTTTCATTAGTGTAAATGGTACTAGTCATACTTAAAGTCAACTTCGTACATGTTTTCATTATTGTAGCTCTCAAAATGCTTCATGTTTATTCAGGATCGGTTCTTTCCTAATGATTTTGGAAGTAGCATGGTTCCCAAAAACATGTTTTAACATTTCCCTTCTGAGTAACTATGAAATACTGAAATATTTTCCGTTGAGTTGATTTAGATTTTGTATCTCATAGGTCCTGATCCCTCAACTGAAACATTTAATAGACAAATGTCTGGGAGTGGTGGTTTTTTAAACAAAGTATTAATGAAATCTATATAGTCTAGAATGAAGTGTACTATTGCCAGATTCAGTAGGAATCCCAGTCTGACCTGGGGCACTTTAAAAAAAATTGCAACGTAAAGTACTCTGAGAGCAAGGCCAAGCTTGAAGTGGACTAACGTATGCCCACCCTACTAAAGTAAAATTTTTTCATAACTGATTTTATTCCCCTTGATGCAAAGAAAAATGCAACATACTCTCAGTTGCCATCTGATAGTGAACCATCTTCTGGAACACGCAGCCAGTTTGATTGTGGGACACTTAGTCCAGGTGGAATTTCTCCAACTTGCTGGAGTTAAATTGTTGCCAGGATTGTGTCCTGTATATAAATAGAGGAAAGAGATAGTCCTGCTGGAGACTTGATTCTCAAAAAGGTTTTTTAAACAAATGGCATTTCTGAGAAATTGAGCAAAATGTTTCAAGATAAAAGAATGTTAAATATAGCTAGAAATAAGAGAGCCATATGTTCAAAGCGTAACAGCTTTGAAACCATGCACTTAACCCTGGGACTCAACAAGATTTCACATTTTAAATAAAAATTTTAACTTCCTGAAAGGATAAAGTTCATTCATCTTGAGGGTACCCTAGGAAGAAAAGAAGGAAAATATAATCCATGGAGAAGCCTTTCACTAAGATAAGCATCTCTAACATTAGGAAAAAAAAGATTATAACATGTAAAAATAAGATGGATCATATGCCTTCCTAAAGAACTCTGTTGTTACATTTGTACATCAAAGTAGGAGTAAGGTTATTTTCTGAATGGATTTTTTGGCTAACAAGTACATTATCTTCCAAAAATGTTGCCAGAAACATAAAATCTTAGTTCAATGGGAAAGAAATGCACCATTTTAGCACTCCTATTTGAAACATTATACAGAGCACAGGCTGCTCTAAGTTCAATGCAAACGTTACGTGAATATACCCATTAGAAATTTGGTCCACTAGAAGGAGTTTATTTGGTTGCTTCTAAATGATACTGATAGATGTCAGCATTTGTGCGTTATACAGCATACATGTGTTTGTGCAACAGTCATCTATGTTCAATTAAATTGATTTTATTTCTTACATAAACTGAGCTTTCATCCTGGAATAAGTTTTCCTGTAACGCAAGGGCAGATCAGGAAATGTGTAAAATGGAACAGTGCCCAAAAGACTAAGTTATACATCTATTCTTGGAAAAACATGAGGACATATTGTCTTAAAAAGAAAGGCATAAATTACAGAAGAACGCAAGTTCATTTGAACTTGCATATTGAGCCACACCATCTATACAAATCCTCATTACGTTACTAACTGTAACATGTAGGTTCTTTTTTAAAGGTAGCTACCTAAATATACATAGACAAACACAATTAAATTTCACTTAGTTATCTGAGCATATGGGCATATTTATTTTACTATGAAGTCAGCTTTGGCTTTTTGTAATATCATATTTTTATATTAATTTATAGGCATATTGCCCCACAAGGAAAAAATTGGAAGGTGAAATAAAGTGAAATGGATTTTATTTTATTTTGAATACATTGAAATGAAGCTTTTGAAAGTATAAAATACTACAAAAGCTGATAATTTTCTAGATACAACTTACTCAAAATTATGTCAGATGAAAGTCATCCATGAAAAAATTCTAACTTATTGAATGGCTGTTGTCTTGAATATAAAGTAGACTGCCTTGACTGCATTAATGTGTATTACAGAATATATGAGGATCTGTTTGAATGGTAAACTTTACTGTTGCTCCTTTTGCACTTCTCCATCATTGCACTGTGTCAAGCTGACATTTAAATTTTTTCTATAGGTTAAAAATATAATGCAAAAATAGAAAGTGAAAGAATATGTAACACCATACTCAATTAAGTGACAAAATAACGGTTGATAAACTAATGACAATTCTGCAGAGCCATTAACATTGTATATCAGAAGAAAACCATCCAAACCAAATCCAGAGCTTCAAGAACCTGGTCACACTCTTTCTGCAGGAGCATTCCTCTCTGTGTGCAGACATAGCAGAGACAGTTTGCCAGAGACACCTAGAATGAGATAGTAAATAAATATACAGTGTCAGTAAATTTTCAAACTGTTAGTGCTTATTTAGACTCAGGAAGTGCTTCTTCACATGAACAAAACAGACAAAAGTTTTCAGATGCAGCTTTTACATTTGTAAACTGGATTATATATTGCTTCCAATAGCAATGGACTGGGCTCTGTGCAGAGCAAGTACCTTGTGGTGCTGTGTCTCAGGCCCTGTGTTCCTGTGAATCCTGTTGGGTCCATTTGGGTTCCAGCAGAGCCTGTTTCCATCACCTGACCTTGCAAACTTTCAAACCTTTCAGGTCCAGTGAGTGCTACTAGTGTAGAGTAGCCACAAAGTGATCAGCTTCCCTAGGGATTTTACTGGTTTTCATGGGGGCCTCAATAAATAGTGTCATAGGTCCCAGTGGGTTGGCAGAATATGGTGTTCCTTCTTCAGTGGAGCTTTCTTGCATTCAAGAGGCATCAGTTCTTGTCATTTTGGACTGTTCACATACATAAATGCTTTCCAGGTTGAAGTCTAACAGGTCTCATTGGCTGTGTCTAAACTTCAAAGCAGGTGCCCCCATGATGTACCTTGAAGTCCTGCCCTGTTGACCATCCAGGCTGTGACAGGACCACAGCGCTCTCTGCTCAAATGCCTAGGTCACCTTCTAGTGGGAACACCAGAAGTATGTGTAGCCAGATTCAGACCCTGAGAAATGCTTTTGGTTTCCAGCCCTTTACATGTAGCCAGGTAAAACCCGTTGAATTTACATTCCTTGTTTCAAAGAACTCAACAGCCAAACTGTTATCATGTTAACTGTGCCTGCATACAAGCTAGTCTGATGTCCTTTTGGAAATCAAGTTTCCCTTTTCCCTTTTGTACTGGACATTTCATAAACCCTAGTAAAACTGCAGTCATAGTGGAGAAACTGCACATGGCGCCATTGACGACAGTCTCTGAAAAACAAGGAAAATTTAAGGAATTAAGGGTACAACAATCTCCAATAAAACCTGCCGATATACTTAGCATCATAAATGCATTTTGGAAAAGTGTCATGTTCATTATACACACTAAAAGAAGTGAACACGCATTTGGTTGTCTTTTTAAGAGCAAAAGTAACATTTTAAAAATATACTAAGGCATTGCTTTCAAACTGTTGGAGAATCACTGTTTGAATAAATGCAATGCATTTACATGATGAATGCTTTCTCTAGAGGTTACCCTACCTTCTGATGATTGAGTCTAACCCTATTTAACTACTTTGACAAGATTCTTGCCTGAAGTAACATTTTTAATTAGCATTCTTGTTTGTTTACGTCTAGAGATTGAGGGGAAAAATAACTAAAAGCTTTGGAACAACTATTGAGTCTGCACTTGCTCTAAGCTGGAAGAAAATAATTTTTAGTATATGTTTAAAATTATATAACACGTTTCAGATGTTGGTTCAGATTACTGTTAAAATGGCATTCAAATCTGGGAGTGTTTCTTGCTGGTTTTATCCTTTTAAAAATTTCCACTGTGCTTTTTTTCATCTTTAATTAAATTTCAATTCATTTTATAATACTAATTAAAGTATTTACAGCAAGAAATTCTATCCATTTGTAAAACTGCAATAAATTGTATTATTTTCACAAACAAGCAAACTTTTTAGAAGTTTTACAAAATCTTTATCCTGTATTTGTAAGACCTTGAAGGGTAGATCATCAGCTGGTATAAGTCACTGTCATTCACTGGAGTCAGAAGAGCAATTTTGATTTACAACAGTTTAGAATTTGGCCAATAATCTAATTAATATAATCAAAACCATGTACAGACACCAGAATAAACAATACCAAACAGTAAGGCAAGTAACGTATCTTACAATGAAAATAAAATGAATGTCCCAGGCTTCTTAAATCACTGTTTCATTACATAGCTTTGCTTTCTATCAGCTTTGATCTCCTTCATTTCATTAGAGCAAACTTCTCATTAGAGGCATGAATTTCTTCCTATGAAATTGATCTCACATTCAGCACTGATATCTAGTGACTTTTTCCAGTTTCAGCTTTAGTCTTTTTATACAGCACTTTAAAAAAAAAAAAAAAAAACCCACACAAATTATTACATCATAAGTAGAAGAACATATGGCACGTCCAAAAGTGACTACACAATAAATATGTTTCTAATAAATACTTTGGTGCTGAGTAAATTACAGAAGAGAGAAGACAATAAACTACCATTCTGCTATTAATTCCTTTTCTTAGCATGGTAGCAGTTATTAAATTAGTTTAATCATAGCCAAGCAGTTGAGGTGCAGTAGCACTGCTTATTACACTAGCCATTATCATTATCATCTCACTGTTACCTTGGGCTTTCCTCATCTGTTTTGTATTCATCTTATCTCTCAGATGCATAGCTTGTAAGCTTTCTTACTTTATATAAAAAATGGGTGTATTTTACATGTCACAACTGGGCCTTGATATATGATTCTGGCCTTCAAGTTTTGTCAAAAATAAATACTGA
Organism: Calonectris borealis; assembly: GCF_964195595.1. Lineage (NCBI taxonomy): Eukaryota > Metazoa > Chordata > Aves > Procellariiformes > Procellariidae > Calonectris > Calonectris borealis. Next base: position 6,649,669 of record NC_134323.1, read on the forward strand.
TTATAATAATTTCAGAGCAATGGACAAAACTCATTTAGCCTCAGGATAGAACATTGTGCAAAAATTTTTCCTTGTTTAGCTTGCATTGATTCACAGATGCATAGAGAAACAGAGGAGAGAAAACTTAGAAGAGCATGCCCACTACATACCAATTTTAGCAATTGTTGTACCCCAAGTTAATTCTACAATGTTAGTGCATTTTTTTTCATGAAGTTGTACCAGTTTATTTGAGGTATTCATGAGTTCTGAGTATTTGGACAAATGAGGACATTTTCAGTGGGCTTCTTTACCTATAATAAAAGTAATGGAAGGCCTGCAATTTGGCATCTGACGAACTCTGTATTTAGGAGGGGATTCTTATATCTGTAGGCTGGACAAGTGGGGCTTCTGCAAATACACTGTCCCGTTACAGCTTTCTAGTTAAAGATCAGCTGCAGGAAACAGTAAATTTAAAATAGTGATGACAATATTAAAACTTCCTGAGGAAGAAGGAGACTATTGAAGATAAGGAGGCAAATATCCTATTAGAAGAAATAGAATTAAATGCTCTATGGTAACTCTAAAGCATTGTGCAAGTATTCACAGTGGGCTATAGATGAGAATATGAAAAAGATGAGTGTTATAACATCAAGGGGTATGAATGACAAACAGATGCTAAACAGACAAATGAGCTATGGCTGAAGGAGGCCAGTGCCGTTGTATGCTGAGGGAAGAGAGAGGAGAGGAAGAGGTGGATAAAAAAAAAATATAGCCCCAGAGAAAACTGAAAACCATGCTGAGAAGTAGTCTGGAGAAGATCACAGGAAACAGCTTATGGAATTAAAAACATTTGGGAAATTACAGCACTTAGGAGGAATTAAATATAAGAAAGTAATGGTCATCTATGAAAATAGAAACTTCAAAAAGGAAGGGACTGCAGCACAGAACCTGGAGGAGAAGAGCTAGAAAATCAGTAGATACGATCGCAGCATGAATAAAGAGAGACATGCTAAGGACCCCATGCAACATATCAGTCTCTAGGAAGACCTTTTATGAACAGTTAACAAGACTTTGGCAACAGAGAGCAAGGAAATGTCTGAGAGAGAGAAATATCTGACTGAAGTGATGGTCTTACATCAGTCCCATCATGACTGGGAAGAATGTGTATCAGATATAAATAACATCTTAATTTATTTCAAGTGGATATAACTTGCTTTTCACTGATACTCCTTACTGTTAATTTGTTAAAGACGCTGAAATTATATAGATAAATATTAGCATAATTTACAAAGTAATGTAAAATTACACTGGAAGCAGAAGCACTAAAATAGTGCAAATGTATTTTTTATTTTCCTAATGAATTAACCATGTTGAAAGTATTATTTTCAGACTTTGATTATCCATGTAAGCAGTGGAAATATTTGTCAAGTATTCAGATTTAAGAAACGGACATAGATAAGAAAATGAGTTCATAATGAGAACAGATGCTACAGAGACAAAAGATATCTTCAAAAATCGTATATGGCTTAATCCTGTAGTCATCTTCTGTATGTATTTAGAGTCTAACTTTTAAAGGTATTTAACAGTTGTTCTGCTCAGCAGTGGAACATGTGGCTGATTTAGGAGCTGCATACTTAATGCTTACCTCCCTGCTTATGCCACTCAGGTATCTTTTTCTGTGTGCTTGCCAAGTAATTTCTGTACCTAAGATGACGTGAAGTTGCATGGGGCCCAAGTTTCATCTCATTGCCTTTGTGCAAATATTTCTGAGGTGCAGACTGTAGGAATTAAATACTGAAATCTCATTGAATTGGACAGGAATTAGGCACCTCGGTACCTTTGTAGATCTTGGCCTCGCCCAGAGTTTCATGAACAGGGCCTAGGTCGGTCACTGTTTAACACAGTGCCTTCTACCACCATTGATATGGTACCCAATTTTAAGTGCTTAGTTATCTGAATAGAACTTGCTTGTTAATTTGTTAAAAGACCTGTGAGACATAATCCCAAAGCTGGTTAGGCTAATGCAGAGTAGCCTCAACAGAAGACAATTTTTCCTTCCAAAATTATCCAGAAGGTGGGAAAAGTAGGTTAAAATGACTTCAGGAATGGGTTCCAGCTCCTCCATGTGCTAGGCAAAATAGGTGAAACCCATGGGGGAAAAGGAGGAGTGACCAGCTGTGCTTGGAGAATGCAAGTTTGTTCAAACCATGGGGGTGTAGGAGAAAGAATGCTTTAATTGTGGGTCCTGTGAATAACGATCCAAGTGTGCCCAAGAGCAGAACCTCAAATTTCTAGTGAAAATTTTTTGTTGAGCGTGTGTGTGTGTTTGATCTTCTACATGCCTCTGAGGTTGGTTGCCAAGAGCGAGCTTTTGAACTTTTGGTTTTGTACTTTCTTGCCTGAGATGACGTATAGGTCATACCATAACAGCTTGTTTTAAAGTTACAAAAATCATTAAATGCTTCTCTTTAATCATAGTCATGGTCATATTTTAGGTGGTATTGCAAAATGGTTTTATAAACTGAGCATCCGTGTGAAATACACGAATGAATTCAAGAAATGTAACAAACAAAACTGTAATGAGAAAATTAGGAGAAAAAATAGAAAATCACATGAGCTACTTGATTCTCATCAGCCTCCAATTTAGAAAGAGGAGAAGTAGCAAGTTTTTCAGGGAGACTGTTACAGTAATTGATTTGAAGCTGACCCCAGATGTACTGTTGCTACAGTAAGCACAGTTTGGAAACGTGTATTAAATGCAGTTGACAAGTGGAAATAGTAGGATCAGAATATGAAAGAGAGAAGAAACCAGAGTCAAAGGCTACTCTAAATTCCATATGGCAGCAACAAATGCAAGGCAATTTAAGCACAACACAGGTCTCAAGTGTAGAATGCCAAGTTAGAGCCAAAAAATGACATTTCTTCCTCATCCACTTCAGCAGAAGTTTAGTAACTGTGCAGCTGGAGAGACAAGAGGAAACAAAAGAGCAACATTTCTCAGAAAATGTAAAGGTAAGATACATGGGCGCTAATGAGCCAGCATTTGTATCCTACTCCTTTATTTTTCCCTGACCGTTTTCCAAATTAGAAGGGTACCCAGCTCTCTCCTAATTCCCCTTCAGGGTTCTGGTAGCAGGAGTATTCAAGGGAGAAGTATAACTGCTTTCTTTAGAAGTTCAGCCAACTTTACAGAACACGCTGTTCCACCTTATGTTTCTTCAGTATTTTTCTTAAACCATTACTACTTGCAACTTTACTTCTAGGTAATAACAGCTCATTACATTACTTTTGCCCTGATAATTCAGAAACCTGAAATGAAAATAACTTGGGCTCTAGGATTTCTGCTAGTTGTGTTGAGCTTGTGGCTCTTTTTTCATTCTTAAACATGTCCTCGAGTCAGCAGTACTTAACTAAAATACTTTACATGTTCCAGTTTTGGGAGACCTAAAAGTCATCTTGACCTAGAGCTCTAGAACTGTGAACACTCTTATCTCTAGCTAATCTGCAAAAACATCAGATATTTCTAGGCAGAGAATACGAGGCTACATGGGCCAGCAACATGACAAATGGTATAATATGTTAATTGCATCAGCATAATACAATACCATTTTGTTCCTGGATAGCCTTTTTCCTTCTGAGTGCCTCAAGATGTACTCCAAATTTTCATGCAACCTGCAGAATAACTCTGTATTGATAATATTGAAAGTACTGTTTTTACAAATTTTACAGAAAGGTTCACATGTTCTATACACTTAAGTTCTGTTAAGTAGAAAAGAGGTAAAGAAAGAGGATTTCTAAGCCTTTCAAATGAAGCTTGTTTTGATAACTGCATCTAGTTGTGATATTGTTCTGTATGGATTTAATATTATATAAATACTCCATGGTAATGGATTCTGTGTATATAATACAGTAGTGCTTCTAAAACTAGTTGTCATTGTGATCCATTAAAGTATAGCTAATGCAATACCTATCCCATAAAGTCTGGGATTCATGAGACTACAAAATAATTATTAAGATAATAATGTGAAAAACGGGCAAACACACATTATATAATATTAGCTTTAATAAATTTTGTTCCATAAAATTAGTTTTTGAAGTGGAAATTTACTAGGTTGCTCATATAAGTATCTGTGCTGCAAAAGTATATTCTCTCAAATTAAAAAATGTCTTTCTTACAGAATTGGCTACAAGTGCCTTTTCTTATCTCTTATGGTTTCCAATACTATGTAAATTCATAGCTCAGAGGAATGGTGTAATCTCACATAATGAGTTGCATGATATATTGAGCCAGTTTTAATGTATCTTAGTTTGAGAGAGGATTTTATTACTTTTCCCAAATATTATTTTGTTTCTTCAACATTATCATAAAACCTCATTCAGATAACATTAAATATCTTTAAAGCTTCCACAAGCACCAGAACTGAGGGGATATGGATACAATGCAATCCTTAACTCACCCCTATTGTGCGGGAACAGACCGGGAGCTTCAAAGCTGCTGGGGGTCTTACATATCTCATATGTGCTGCAACAATGAAACAAATTATGAACAGGGCTTAAGGCTCAACTCTGAATTCTTGCCTTTGTGAGTTTGTGTCTCATGCATGGAGAGCATTGATTTTGCAAGGTACTCAGAGATGTGGCCTGTCTGTCTGTGAATAGGACCAGATGGATTATTTTCTGAAGTTTGACGTTAAGACAGGGATATCTCCTTTTTTGGTCTGGCACTTTTATTAAACCTGCACAAGGAGGTTGAGTAATATTAGGGATTTTATATATGAATAAATGCATTTCAATAATAATGCATTTATACTGATAAAAACATAATTGTTAATCTCACACAATGCAATGCTGTTCTGTTCTGCTTTAAAATACGCTAGTATAGAAAATGCAGTTATGGTGATGTGCAGAATCTAAACCCACCCCAGATTTAGGCTGTGCTGAAGAAATGATCATAAGGTCAAAGATGCATATTCAAAGTTATTTCACAGCGAAAGTCTGAAGTGGTAGCCAGTTTTGCAAAATGTTTCAAAAGTACTGAATTGGCTGGCAAAAGAAATTATATCATATGACAAAAGATGCGTGAGTTTTCACAGCCCCAGCACTGCAGCCCCACTAATAATGCAGAGCCAGGTTACATTAGCTGCCACTGAGTTGAATCTGCTTTTGGATAACCTCCATGGGTTTACTCCAAGAGAAAAATGCTATTCAGTGTAACAAGCTAAGCCTTTAGCTGTTCAGAAAATAAGTGCTGTACTAAGTTTAATTACTTTAGCCACCTACGGATGATCTGAAAAAATCTGTTAACAAACCAAGTATTCTTAGCTAGGCTGTTGCCTTCGCTCTATGATCTTTCACTGTATAGCCACATGGAAGTGCTGTGATCAGAGTTTAGATCCTTCATTCTTTAGGCAGGTAATGAAACATAGAAGCAATTTCTCTTTACCCTCCCACCTTAAATTTTGATTTGGTGACATTATCAGATTTCTAAAGATGAGCTGAATCTGTCTCTGCCAATCCAGAGAAGTGAACAGAGAGAGAAGTTGTCATTGCAAATAAAAGAGGTCAATAATTAGGGATCAAATCCTGCTTTGACTGAAGTGGCAGAAATGGCATGACTTTCAACAAAACGAATAGTTGCAAATCACTGACAGTAAAGCCTAATAAAATGTCCTTTCCATTCATAAGGCTGTTCACAGTTCATATTTGTATTCTGTAAAGCAAATTTGAAAAATCCTTAGAATATAAATATACTTTATAGGAATGGTACACTTTTTGGACTACTGTGAAGGAAAACATGGTATATGTTCATGGTATATGTAAAAGAACAACTGTTGGCATTCGATTAGGTATATATGTCATACAGGAACATCTTAGCATAAGCATCAACAGCTGGATGTTGTTCTTGTAAAAGTCAGTTGAAGCCTTATCCCTGATTCACAGTTCTGAGACTTTGAAATGCGAGTTTCTTAGAGGGTAAAAAATCAGTGTGGATACCTTAATTCCTCCTTTTTCTGAAGTGGAAAGGTTGAGCATCCTGAGTTTTGTTATGAAGTTGATCCTTGAAATGTAGTAAGTGTGAATCTTAAAGATACCGTAACAGTTCTCCTCAGAAGCGGGTGCAGGACCCCTGCTTGTAACTGGCTGGGCTGGGCTATGCTGTGCTGCCTTCTTGGCCCATTCTTTCGGTGTGTTTTATGGCACATATGTAGAACCCACTTAGAACCTTTCAGAATGCAAGGTTTGTACAGTGGGATGTTATTAACTGAATAAT